>NW_027616888.1:0-173793 GCF_964187855.1 Myxine glutinosa | reverse complement strand
CTAACACAAGTGCGAAAAGTGGTTTTCAACACTAACACAAGTGCGAAAAGTGGTTTTTCAACACTATCACAAGTGCAAAAAGTGTTTTTTTTCCACACTAATACAAGTGCAAAAGTGGTTTCCTGCACCAACACAGGTGCGAAAAGTGGTTTTTCAACACTAACACAAGTGCGAAAAGTGGTTTTTCAACACTAACACAAGTGCGAAAAGTGGTTTTGCCACACTAATACAAGTGCTAAAGTGGTTTCCTGCACCAACACAAGTGCGAAAAGTGGTTTTTCAACACTAACACAAGTGCGAAAAGTGGTTTTTCAACACTATCACAAGTGCAAAAAGTGTTTTTTCCACACTAATACAAGTGCAAAAGTGGTTTCCTGCACCAACACAAGTGCGAAAAGTGGTTTTTCAACACTAACACAAGTGCAAAAAGTGGTTTTTCAACACTAACACAAGTGCGAAAAGTGGTTTTTCCACACAAATACAAGTGCAAAACTGGTTTCCTGCACCAACACAAGTGCGAAAATTGGTTTTTCAACACTAACACAAGTGCAAAAAGTGGTTTTTCAACACTATCACAAGTGCAAAAAGTGTTTTTTCCACACTAATACAATTGCAAAAGTGGTTTCCTGCACCAACACAAGTGCAAAAAGTGGTTTTTCAACACTAACACAAGTGCGAAAAGTGGTTTTTCAACACTAACACAAGTGCGAAAAGTGGTTTTTCCACACTAATACAAGTGCAAAAGTGGTTTCGTGCACCAACACAAGTGCGAACAGTGGTTTTTCAACACTAACACAAGTGCGAAAAGTGGTTTTTCAACACTATCACAAGTGCAAAAAGTGTTTTTTTCCACACTAATACAAGTGCAAAAGTGGTTTCCTGCACCAACACAAGTGCGAAAAGTGGTTTTTCAACACTAACACAAGTGCGAAAAGTGGTTTTTCAACACTATCACAAGTGCAAAAAGTGTTTTTTCCACACTAATACAAGTGCAAAAGTGGTTTCCTGCACCAACACAAGTGCGAAAAGTGGTTTTTCAACACTAACACAAGTGCGAAAAGTGGTTTTTCATCACTAACACAAGTGCGAAAAGTGGTTTTTCCACACTAATACAAATGCAAAAGTGGTTTCCTACACCAACACAAGTGCGAAAAGTGGTTTTTCAACACTAACACAAGTGCGAAAAGTGGTTTTTCAACACTATCACAAGTGCAAAAAGTGTTTTTTCCACACTAATACAAGTGCAAAAGTGGTTTCCTGCACCAACACAAGTGCGAAAAGTGGTTTTTCAACACTAACACAAGTGAGGAAAGTGGTTTTTCAACACTAACACAAGTGCGAAAAGTGGTTTTTCAACACTAACACAAGTGCGAAAAGTGGTTTTTCCACACTAATACAAGTGCAAAAGTGGTTTCCTGCACCAACACAAGTGCGAAAAGTTGTTTTTCAACACTAACACAAGTGCGAAAAGTGGTTTTTCAACACTATCACAAGTGCAAAAAGTGGTTTTTCAACACTAACACAAGTGCGAAAAGTGGTTTTACCACACTAATACAAGTGCAAAAGTGGTTTCCTGCACCAACACAAGTGCGAAAAGTGGTTTTTCAACACTAACACAAGTGCGAAAAGTGGTTTTTGAACACTATCACATGTGCAAAAAGTGTTTTTTCCACACTAATACAAGTGCAAAAGTGGTTTCCTGCACCAACACAAGTGCGAAAAGTGGTTTTTCAACACTAACACAAGTGCGAAAACTGGTTTTTCAACACTAACACAAGTGCGAAAAGTGGTTTTTCCACACTAATACAAGTGCAAAAGTGGTTTCCTGCACCAACACAAGTGCGAAAAGTGGTTTTTCAACACTAACACAAGTGCGAAAAGTGGTTTTTCAACACTATCACAAGTGCAAAAAGTGTTTTTTCCACACTAATACAAGTGCAAACGTGGTTTCCTGCACCAACACAAGTGCAAAAAGTGGTTTTTCAACACTAACACAAGTGCGAAAAGTGGTTTTTCAACACTAACACAAGTGCGAAAAGTGGTTTTTCAACACTATCACAAGTGCAAAAAGTGTTTTTTTTCCACACTAATACAAGTGCAAAAGTGGTTTCCTGCACCAACACAGGTGCGAAAAGTGGTTTTTCAACACTAACACAAGTGCGAAAAGTGGTTTTTCAACACTAACACAAGTGCGAAAAGTGGTTTTGCCACACTAATACAAGTGCTAAAGTGGTTTCCTGCACCAACACAAGTGCGAAAAGTGGTTTTTCAACACTAACACAAGTGCGAAAAGTGGTTTTTCAACACTATCACAAGTGCAAAAAGTGTTTTTTCCACACTAATACAAGTGCAAAAGTGGTTTCCTGCACCAACACAAGTGCGAAAAGTGGTTTTTCAACACTAACACAAGTGCAAAAAGTGGTTTTTCAACACTAACACAAGTGCGAAAAGTGGTTTTTCCACACAAATACAAGTGCAAAACTGGTTTCCTGCACCAACACAAGTGCGAAAATTGGTTTTTCAACACTAACACAAGTGCAAAAAGTGGTTTTTCAACACTATCACAAGTGCAAAAAGTGTTTTTTCCACACTAATACAATTGCAAAAGTGGTTTCCTGCACCAACACAAGTGCGAACAGTGGTTTTTCAACACTAACACAAGTGCGAAAAGTGGTTTTTCAACACTATCACAAGTGCAAAAAGTGTTTTTTTCCACACTAATACAAGTGCAAAAGTGGTTTCCTGCACCAACACAAGTGCGAAAAGTGGTTTTTCAACACTAACACAAGTGCGAAAAGTGGTTTTTCAACACTATCACAAGTGCAAAAAGTGTTTTTTCCACACTAATACAAGTGCAAAAGTGGTTTCCTGCACCAACACAAGTGCGAAAAGTGGTTTTTCAACACTAACACAAGTGCGAAAAGTGGTTTTTCATCACTAACACAAGTGCGAAAAGTGGTTTTTCCACACTAATACAAATGCAAAAGTGGTTTCCTACACCAACACAAGTGCGAAAAGTGGTTTTTCAACACTAACACAAGTGCGAAAAGTGGTTTTTCAACACTATCACAAGTGCAAAAAGTGTTTTTTCCACACTAATACAAGTGCAAAAGTGGTTTCCTGCACCAACACAAGTGCGAAAAGTGGTTTTTCAACACTAACACAAGTGAGGAAAGTGGTTTTTCAACACTAACACAAGTGCGAAAAGTGGTTTTTCAACACTAACACAAGTGCGAAAAGTGGTTTTTCCACACTAATACAAGTGCAAAAGTGGTTTCCTGCACCAACACAAGTGCGAAAAGTTGTTTTTCAACACTAACACAAGTGCGAAAAGTGGTTTTTCAACACTATCACAAGTGCAAAAAGTGGTTTTTCAACACTAACACAAGTGCGAAAAGTGGTTTTACCACACTAATACAAGTGCAAAAGTGGTTTCCTGCACCAACACAAGTGCGAAAAGTGGTTTTTCAACACTAACACAAGTGCGAAAAGTGGTTTTTGAACACTATCACATGTGCAAAAAGTGTTTTTTCCACACTAATACAAGTGCAAAAGTGGTTTCCTGCACCAACACAAGTGCGAAAAGTGGTTTTTCAACACTAACACAAGTGCGAAAACTGGTTTTTCAACACTAACACAAGTGCGAAAAGTGGTTTTTCCACACTAATACAAGTGCAAAAGTGGTTTCCTGCACCAACACAAGTGCGAAAAGTGGTTTTTCAACACTAACACAAGTGCGAAAAGTGGTTTTTCAACACTATCACAAGTGCAAAAAGTGTTTTTTCCACACTAATACAAGTGCAAAAGTGGTTTCCTGCACCAACACAAGTGCAAAAAGTGGTTTTTCAACACTAACACAAGTGCGAAAAGTGGTTTTTCAACACTAACACAAGTGCGAAAAGTGGTTTTTCAACACTATCACAAGTGCAAAAAGTGTTTTTTTTCCACACTAATACAAGTGCAAAAGTGGTTTCCTGCACCAACACAGGTGCGAAAAGTGGTTTTTCAACACTAACACAAGTGCGAAAAGTGGTTTTTCAACACTAACACAAGTGCGAAAAGTGGTTTTGCCACACTAATACAAGTGCTAAAGTGGTTTCCTGCACCAACACAAGTGCGAAAAGTGGTTTTTCAACACTAACACAAGTGCGAAAAGTGGTTTTTCAACACTATCACAAGTGCAAAAAGTGTTTTTTCCACACTAATACAAGTGCAAAAGTGGTTTCCTGCACCAACACAAGTGCGAAAAGTGGTTTTTCAACACTAACACAAGTGCAAAAAGTGGTTTTTCAACACTAACACAAGTGCGAAAAGTGGTTTTTCCACACAAATACAAGTGCAAAACTGGTTTCCTGCACCAACACAAGTGCGAAAATTGGTTTTTCAACACTAACACAAGTGCAAAAAGTGGTTTTTCAACACTATCACAAGTGCAAAAAGTGTTTTTTCCACACTAATACAATTGCAAAAGTGGTTTCCTGCACCAACACAAGTGCAAAAAGTGGTTTTTCAACACTAACACAAGTGCGAAAAGTGGTTTTTCAACACTAACACAAGTGCGAAAAGTGGTTTTTCCACACTAATACAAGTGCAAAAGTGGTTTCGTGCACCAACACAAGTGCGAACAGTGGTTTTTCAACACTAACACAAGTGCGAAAAGTGGTTTTTCAACACTATCACAAGTGCAAAAAGTGTTTTTTTCCACACTAATACAAGTGCAAAAGTGGTTTCCTGCACCAACACAGGTGCGAAAAGTGGTTTTTCAACACTAACACAATTGCGAAAATTGGTTTTTCACCACTAACACAAGTGCGAAAAGTGGTTTTTCCACACTAATACAAGTGCAAAAGTGGTTTCCTGCACCAACACAAGTGCGAAAAGTGGTTTTTCAACACTAACACAAGTGCGAAAAGTGGTTTTTCAACACTAACACAAGTGCGAAAAGTGGTTTTTCCACACTAATACAAGTGCAAAAGTGGTTTCCTGCACCAACACAAGTGCGAAAAGTGGATTTTCAACACTAACACAAGTGCGAAAAGTGGGTTTCAACACTATCACAAGTGCAAAAAGTGTTTTTTCCACACTAATACAAGTGCAAAAGTGGTTTCCTGCACCAACACAAGTGCGAAAAGTGGTTTTTCAACACTAACACAAGTGTGAAAAGTGGTCTTTCAACACTAACACAAGTGCGAAAAGTGTTTTTTCCACACTAATACAAGTGCAAAAGTGGTTTCCTGCACCAACACAAGTGCGAAAAGTGGTTTTTCAACTCTAACACAAGTGCGAAAAGTGGTCTTTCAACACTAACACAAGTGCGAAAAGTGTTTTTTCCACACTAATACAAGTGCAAAAGTGGTTTCCTGCACCAACACAAGTGCGAAAAGTGGTTTTTCAACACTAACACAAGTGCGAAAAGTGGTTTTTCAACACTAACACAAGTGCGAAAAGTGGTTTTTCAACACTAACACAAGTGCGAAAAGTGGTTTTTCCACACTAATACAAGCGCAAAAGTGGTTTCCTGCACCATCACAAGTGCGAAAAGTGGTTTTTCAACACTAACACAAGTGCGAAAAGTGGTTTTTCAACACTATCACAAGTGCAAAAAGTGCTTTTTCCACACTAATACAAGTGCAAAAGTGGTTTCCTGCACCAACACAAGTGCGAAAAGTGGTTTTTCAACACGAACACAAGTGCGAAAAGTGGTTTTTCAACACTAACACAAGTGTGAAAAGTATTTTTTCCACACTAATACAAGTGCAAAAGTGGTTTCCTGCACCAACACAAGTGCAAAAAGTGGTTTTTCAACACTAACACAAGTGCGAAAAGTGGTTTTTCAACACTAACACAAGTGCGAAAAGTGGTTTTTCAACACTATCACAAGTGCAAAAAGTGTTTTTTTCCACACTAATACAAGTGCAAAAGTGGTTTCCTGCACCAACACAGGTGCGAAAAGTGGTTTTTCAACACTAACACAAGTGCGAAAAGTGGTTTTTCAACACTAACACAAGTGCGAAAAGTGGTTTTGCCACACTAATACAAGTGTTAAAGTGGTTTCCTGCACCAACACAAGTGCGAAAAGTGGTTTTTCAACACTAACACAAGTGCGAAAAGTGGTTTTTCAACACTATCACAAGTGCAAAAAGTGTTTTTTCCACACTAATACAAGTGCAAAAGTGGTTTCCTGCACCAACACAAGTGCGAAAAGTGGTTTTTCAACACTAACACAAGTGCAAAAAGTGGTTTTTCAACACTAACACAAGTGCGAAAAGTGGTTTTTCCACACAAATACAAGTGCAAAACTGGTTTCCTGCACCAACACAAGTGCGAAAATTGGTTTTTCAACACTAACACAAGTGCGAAAAGTGGTTTTTCAACACTAACACAAGTGCGAAAAGTGGTTTTTCCACACTAATACAAGTGCAAAAGTGGTTTCGTTCACCAACACAAGTGCGAACAGTGGTTTTTCAACACTAACACAAGTGCGAAAAGTGGTTTTTCAACACTATCAGAAGTGCAAAAAGTGTTTTTTTCCACACTAATACAAGTGCAAAAGTGGTTTCCTGCACCAACACAGGTGCGAAAAGTGGTTTTTCAACACGAACACAATTGCGAAAATTGGTTTTTCACCACTAACACAAGTGCGAAAAGTGTTTTTTCCACACTAATACAAGTGCAAAAGTGGTTTCCTGCACCAACACAAGTGCGAAAAGTGGTTTTTCAACTCTAACACAAGTGCGAAAAGTGGTCTTTCAACACTAACACAAGTGCGAAAAGTGTTTTTTCCACACTAATACAAGTGCAAAAGTGGTTTCCTGCACCAACACAAGTGCGAAAAGTGGTTTTTCAACACTAACACAAGTGCGAAAAGTGGTTTTTCAACACTAACACAAGTGCGAAAAGTGGTTTTTCAACACTAACACAAGTGCGAAAAGTGGTTTTTCCACACTAATACAAGCGCAAAAGTGGTTTCCTGCACCATCACAAGTGCGAAAAGTGGTTTTTCAACACTAACACAAGTGCGAAAAGTGGTTTTTCAACACTATCACAAGTGCAAAAAGTGCTTTTTCCACACTAATACAAGTGCAAAAGTGGTTTCCTGCACCAACACAAGTGCGAAAAGTGGTTTTTCAACACGAACACAAGTGCGAAAAGTTGTTTTTCAACACTAACACAAGTGCGAAAAGTATTTTTTCCACACTAATACAAGTGCAAAAGTGGTTTCCTGCACCAACACAAGTGCAAAAAGTGGTTTTTCAACACTAACACAAGTGCGAAAAGTGGTTTTTCAACACTAACACAAGTGCGAAAAGTGGTTTTTCAACACTATCACAAGTGCAAAAAGTGTTTTTTTCCACACTAATACAAGTGCAAAAGTGGTTTCCTGCACCAACACAGGTGCGAAAAGTGGTTTTTCAACAGTAACACAAGTGCGAAAAGTGGTTTTTCAACACTAACACAAGTGCGAAAAGTGGTTTTGCCACACTAATACAAGTGCTAAAGTGGTTTCCTGCACCAACACAAGTGCGAAAAGTGGTTTTTCAACACTAACACAAGTGCGAAAAGTTGTTTTTCAACACTATCACAAGTGCAAAAAGTGTTTTTTCCACACTAATACAAGTGCAAAAGTGGTTTCCTGCACCAACACAAGTGCGAAAAGTGGTTTTTCAACACTAACACAAGTGCAAAAAGTGGTTTTTCAACACTAACACAAGTGCGAAAAGTGGTTTTTCCACACAAATACAAGTGCAAAACTGGTTTCCTGCACCAACACAAGTGCGAAAATTGGTTTTTCAACACTAACACAAGTGCGAAAAGTGGTTTTTCAACACTATCACAAGTGCAAAAAGTGTTTTTTTCCACACTAATACAAGTGCAAAAGTGGTTTCCTGCACCAACACAGGTGCGAAAAGTGGTTTTTCAACACTAACACAATTGCGAAAATTGGTTTTTCACCACTAACACAAGTGCGAACAGTGGTTTTTCCACACTAATACAAGTGCAAAAGTGGTTTCCTGCACCAACACAGTGCGAAAAGTGGTTTTTCAACACTAACACAAGTGCGAAAAGTGGTTTTTCAACAATATCACAATTGCAAAAAGTGTTTTTCCACACTAATACAAGTGCAAAAGTGGTTTCCTGCACCAACACAAGTGCGAAAAGTGGTTTTTCAACACTAACACAAGTGCGAAAAGTGGTTTTTCAACACTAACACAAGTGCGAAAAGTGGTTTTTCCACACTAATACAAGTGCAAAAGTGGTTTCCTGCACCAACACAAGTGCGAAAAGTGGATTTTCAACACTAACACAAGTGCGAAAAGTGGGTTTCAACACTATCACAAGTGCAAAAAGTGTTTTTTCCACACTAATACAAGTGCAAAAGTGGTTTCCTGCACCAACACAAGTGCGAAAAGTGGTTTTTCAACACTAACACAAGTGTGAAAAGTGGTCTTTCAACACTAACACAAGTGCGAAAAGTGTTTTTTCCACACTAATACAAGTGCAAAAGTGGTTTCCTGCACCAACACAAGTGCGAAAAGTGGTTTTTCAACACTAACACAAGTGCGAAAAGTGGTTTTTCAACACTAACACAAGTGCGAAAAGTGGTTTTTCAACACTAACACAAGTGCGAAAAGTGGTTTTTCCACACTAATACAAGCGCAAAAGTGGTTTCCTGCACCATCACAAGTGCGAAAAGTGGTTTTTCAACACTAACACAAGTGCGAAAAGTGGTTTTTCAACACTATCACAAGTGCAAAAAGTGCTTTTTCCACACTAATACAAGTGCAAAAGTGGTTTCCTGCACCAACACAAGTGCGAAAAGTGGTTTTTCAACACGAACACAAGTGCGAAAAGTGGTTTTTCAACACTAACACAAGTGCGAAAAGTATTTTTTCCACACTAATACAAGTGCAAAAGTGGTTCCTGCACCAACACAAGTGCGAAAAGTGGTTTTTCAACACTAACACAAGTGCGAAAAGTGGTTTTTCAACACTAACACAAGTGCGAAAAGTGGTATTTCCACACTAATACAAGTGCAAAAGTGGTTTCCTGCACCAACACAAGTGCGAAAAGTGGTTTTTCAACACTAACACAAGTGCGAAAAGTGGTTTTTCAACACTATCACAAGTGCAAAAAGTGTTTTTTCCACACTAATACAAGTGCAAAAGTGGTTTCCTGCACCAACACAAGTGCGAAAAGTGGTTTTTCAACACTAACACAAGTGCGAAAATTGGTTTTTCATCACTAACACAAGTGCGAAAAGTGGTTTTTCCACACTAATACAAATGCAAAAGTGGTTTCCTACACCAACACAAGTGCGAAAAGTGGTTTTTCAACACTAACACAAGTGCGAAAAGTGGTTTTTCAACACTATCACAAGTGCAAAAAGTGTTTTTTCCACACTAATACAAGTGCAAAAGTGGTTTCCTGCACCAACACAAGTGCGAAAAGTGGTTTTTCAACACTAACACAAGTGAGGAAAGTGGTTTTTCAACACTAACACAAGTGCGAAAAGTGGTTTTTCAACACTAACACAAGTGCGAAAAGTGGTTTTTCCACACTAATACAAGTGCAAAAGTGGTTTCCTGCACCAACACAAGTGCGAAAAGTTGTTTTTCAACACTAACACAAGTGCGAAAAGTGGTTTTTCAACACTATCACAAGTGCAAAAAGTGGTTTTTCAACACTAACACAAGTGCGAAAAGTGGTTTTACCACACTAATACAAGTGCAAAAGTGGTTTCCTGCACCAACACAAGTGCGAAAAGTGGTTTTTCAACACTAACACAAGTGCGAAAAGTGGTTTTTCAACACTATCACATGTGCAAAAAGTGTTTTTTCCACACTAATACAAGTGCAAAAGTGGTTTCCTGCACCAACACAAGTGCGAAAAGTGGTTTTTCAACACTAACACAAGTGCGAAAACTGGTTTTTCAACACTAACACAAGTGCGAAAAGTGGTTTTTCCACACTAATACAAGTGCAAAAGTGGTTTCCTGCACCAACGCAAGTGCGAAAAGTGGTTTTTCAACACTATCACAAGTGCAAAAAGTGTTTTTTTTCCACACTAATACAAGTGCAAAAGTGGTTTCCTGCACCAACACAGGTGCGAAAAGTGGTTTTTCAACACTAACACAAGTGCGAAAAGTGGTTTTTCAACACTAACACAAGTGCGAAAAGTGGTTTTGCCACACTAATACAAGTGCTAAAGTGGTTTCCTGCACCAACACAAGTGCGAAAAGTGGTTTTTCAACACTAACACAAGTGCGAAAAGTGGTTTTTCAACACTATCACAAGTGCAAAAAGTGTTTTTTCCACACTAATACAAGTGCAAAAGTGGTTTCCTGCACCAACACAAGTGCGAAAAGTGGTTTTTCAACACTAACACAAGTGCAAAAAGTGGTTTTTCAACACTAACACAAGTGCGAAAAGTGGTTTCCTGCACCAACACAAGTGCGAAAAGTGGTTTTTCAACACGAACACAAGTGCGAAAAGTGGTTTTTCAACACTAACACAAGTGCGAAAAGTATTTTTTCCACACTAATACAAGTGCAAAAGTGGTTTCCTGCACCAACACAAGTGCAAAAAGTGGTTTTTCAACACTAACACAAGTGCGAAAAGTGGTTTTTCAACACTAACACAAGTGCGAAAAGTGGTTTTTCAACACTATCACAAGTGCAAAAAGTGTTTTTTTCCACACTAATACAAGTGCAAAAGTGGTTTCCTGCACCAACACAGGTGCGAAAAGTGGTTTTTCAACACTAACACAAGTGCGAAAAGTGGGTTTTCAACACTAACACAAGTGCGAAAAGTGGTTTTGCCACACTAATACAAGTGCTAAAGTGGTTTCCTGCACCAACACAAGTGCGAAAAGTGGTTTTTCAACACTAACACAAGTGCGAAAAGTGGTTTTTCAACACTATCACAAGTGCAAAAAGTGTTTTTTCCACACTAATACAAGTGCAAAAGTGGTTTCCTGCACCAACACAAGTGCGAAAAGTGGTTTTTCAACACTAACACAAGTGCAAAAAGTGGTTTTTCAACACTAACACAAGTGCGAAAAGTGGTTTTTCCACACAAATACAAGTGCAAAACTGGTTTCCTGCACCAACACAAGTGCGAAAATTGGTTTTTCAACACTAACACAAGTGCGAAAAGTGGTTTTTCAACACTAACACAAGTGCGAAAAGTGGTTTTCCCACACTAATACAAGTGCAAAAGTGGTTTCGTTCACCAACACAAGTGCGAACAGTGGTTTTTCAACACTAACACAAGTGCGAAAAGTGGTTTTTCAACACTATCACAAGTGCAAAAAGTGTTTTTTTCCACACTAATACAAGTGCAAAAGTGGTTTCCTGCACCAACACAGGTGCGAAAAGTGGTTTTTCAACACTAACACAATTGCGAAAATTGGTTTTTCACCACTAACACAAGTGCGAAAAGTGGTTTTTCCACACTAATACAAGTGCAAAAGTGGTTTCCTGCACCAACACAGTGCGAAAAGTGGTTTTTCAACACTAACACAAGTGCGAAAAGTGGTTTTTCAACAATATCACAATTGCAAAAAGTGTTTTTCCACACTAATACAAGTGCAAAAGTGGTTTCCTGCACCAACACAAGTGCGAAAAGTGGTTTTTCAACACTAACACAAGTGCGAAAAGTGGTTTTTCAACACTAACACAAGTGCGAAAAGTGGTTTTTCCACACTAATACAAGTGCAAAAGTGGTTTCCTGCACCAACACAAGTGCGAAAAGTGGATTTTCAACACTAACACAAGTGCGAAAAGTGGGTTTCAACACTATCACAAGTGCAAAAAGTGTTTTTTCCACACTAATACAAGTGCAAAAGTGGTTTCCTGCACCAACACAAGTGCGAAAAGTGGTTTTTCAACACTAACACAAGTGTGAAAAGTGGTCTTTCAACACTAACACAAGTGCGAAAAGTGTTTTTTCCACACTAATACAAGTGCAAAAGTGGTTTCCTGCACCAACACAAGTGCGAAAAGTGGTTTTTCAACACTAACACAAGTGCGAAAAGTGGTTTTTCAACACTATCACAAGTGCAAAAAGTGCTTTTTCCACACTAATACAAGTGCAAAAGTGGTTTCCTGCACCAACACAAGTGCGAAAAGTGGTTTTTCAACACGAACACAAGTGCGAAAAGTGGTTTTTCAACACTAACACAAGTGCGAAAAGTATTTTTTCCACACTAATACAAGTGCAAAAGTGGTTCCTGCACCAACACAAGTGCGAAAAGTGGTTTTTCAACACTAACACAAGTGCGAAAAGTGGTTTTTCAACACTAACACAAGTGCGAAAAATGGTTTTTCAACACCAACACAAGAGCGAAAAGTGGTATTTCCACACTAATACAAGTGCAAAAGTGGTTTCCTGCACCAACACAAGTGCGAAAAGTGGTTTTTCAACACTAACACAAGTGCGAAAAGTGGTTTTTCAACACTATCACAAGTGCAAAAAGTGTTTTTTCCACACTAATACAAGTGCAAAAGTGGTTTCCTGCACCAACACAAGTGCGAAAAGTGGTTTTTCAACACTAACACAAGTGCGAAAAGTGGTTTTTCATCACTAACACAAGTGCGAAAAGTGGTTTTTCCACACTAATACAAATGCAAAAGTGGTTTCCTACACCAACACAAGTGCGAAAAGTGGTTTTTCAACACTAACACAAGTGCGAAAAGTGGTTTTTCAACACTATCACAAGTGCAAAAAGTGTTTTTTCCACACTAATACAAGTGCAAAAGTGGTTTCCTGCACCAACACAAGTGCGAAAAGTGGTTTTTCAACACTAACACAAGTGAGGAAAGTGGTTTTTCAACACTAACACAAGTGCGAAAAGTGGTTTTTCAACACTAACACAAGTGCGAAAAGTGGTTTTTCCACACTAATACAAGTGCAAAAGTGGTTTCCTGCACCAACACAAGTGCGAAAAGTTGTTTTTCAACACTAACACAAGTGCGAAAAGTGGTTTTTCAACACTATCACAAGTGCAAAAAGTGGTTTTTCAACACTAACACAAGTGCGAAAAGTGGTTTTACCACACTAATACAAGTGCAAAAGTGGTTTCCTGCACCAACACAAGTGCGAAAAGTGGTTTTTCAACACTAACACAAGTGCGAAAAGTGGTTTTTGAACACTATCACATGTGCAAAAAGTGTTTTTTCCACACTAATACAAGTGCAAAAGTGGTTTCCTGCACCAACACAAGTGCGAAAAGTGGTTTTTCAACACTAACACAAGTGCGAAAACTGGTTTTTCAACACTAACACAAGTGCGAAAAGTGGTTTTTCCACACTAATACAAGTGCAAAAGTGGTTTCCTGCACCAACACAAGTGCGAAAAGTGGTTTTTCAACACTAACACAAGTGCGAAAAGTGGTTTTTCAACACTATCACAAGTGCAAAAAGTGTTTTTTCCACACTAATACAAGTGCAAAAGTGGTTTCCTGCACCAACACAAGTGCAAAAAGTGGTTTTTCAACACTAACACAAGTGCGAAAAGTGGTTTTTCAACACTAACACAAGTGCGAAAAGTGGTTTTTCAACACTATCACAAGTGCAAAAAGTGTTTTTTTTCCACACTAATACAAGTGCAAAAGTGGTTTCCTGCACCAACACAGGTGCGAAAAGTGGTTTTTCAACACTAACACAAGTGCGAAAAGTGGTTTTTCAACACTAACACAAGTGCGAAAAGTGGTTTTGCCACACTAATACAAGTGCTAAAGTGGTTTCCTGCACCAACACAAGTGCGAAAAGTGGTTTTTCAACACTAACACAAGTGCGAAAAGTGGTTTTTCAACACTATCACAAGTGCAAAAAGTGTTTTTTCCACACTAATACAAGTGCAAAAGTGGTTTCCTGCACCAACACAAGTGCGAAAAGTGGTTTTTCAACACTAACACAAGTGCAAAAAGTGGTTTTTCAACACTAACACAAGTGCGAAAAGTGGTTTTTCCACACAAATACAAGTGCAAAACTGGTTTCCTGCACCAACACAAGTGCGAAAATTGGTTTTTCAACACTAACACAAGTGCAAAAAGTGGTTTTTCAACACTATCACAAGTGCAAAAAGTGTTTTTTCCACACTAATACAATTGCAAAAGTGGTTTCCTGCACCAACACAAGTGCAAAAAGTGGTTTTTCAACACTAACACAAGTGCGAAAAGTGGTTTTTCAACACTAACACAAGTGCGAAAAGTGGTTTTTCCACACTAATACAAGTGCAAAAGTGGTTTCGTGCACCAACACAAGTGCGAACAGTGGTTTTTCAACACAAACACAAGTGCGAAAAGTGGTTTTTCAACACTATCACAAGTGCAAAAAGTGTTTTTTTCCACACTAATACAAGTGCAAAAGTGGTTTCCTGCACCAACACAGGTGCGAAAAGTGGTTTTTCAACACTAACACAATTGCGAAAATTGGTTTTTCACCACTAACACAAGTGCGAAAAGTGGTTTTTCCACACTAATACAAGTGCAAAAGTGGTTTCCTGCACCAACACAAGTGCGAAAAGTGGTTTTTCAACACTAACACAAGTGCGAAAAGTGGTTTTTCAACACTAACACAAGTGCGAAAAGTGGTTTTTCCACACTAATACAAGTGCAAAAGTGGTTTCCTGCACCAACACAAGTGCGAAAAGTGGATTTTCAACACTAACACAAGTGCGAAAAGTGGGTTTCAACACTATCACAAGTGCAAAAAGTGTTTTTTCCACACTAATACAAGTGCAAAAGTGGTTTCCTGCACCAACACAAGTGCGAAAAGTGGTTTTTCAACACTAACACAAGTGTGAAAAGTGGTCTTTCAACACTAACACAAGTGCGAAAAGTGTTTTTTCCACACTAATACAAGTGCAAAAGTGGTTTCCTGCACCAACACAAGTGCGAAAAGTGGTTTTTCAACTCTAACACAAGTGCGAAAAGTGGTCTTTCAACACTAACACAAGTGCGAAAAGTGTTTTTTCCACACTAATACAAGTGCAAAAGTGATTTCCTGCACCAACATAAGTGCGAAAAGTGGTTTTTCAACACTAACACAAGTGCGAAAAGTGGTTTTTCAACACTAACACAAGTGCGAAAAGTGGTTTTTCAACACTAACACAAGTGCGAAAAGTGGTTTTTCCACACTAATACAAGCGCAAAAGTGGTTTCCTGCACCATCACAAGTGCGAAAAGTGGTTTTTCAACACTAACACAAGTGCGAAAAGTGGTTTTTCAACACTATCACAAGTGCAAAAAGTGCTTTTTCCACACTAATACAAGTGCAAAAGTGGTTTCCTGCACCAACACAAGTGCGAAAAGTGGTTTTTCAACACGAACACAAGTGCGAAAAGTGGTTTTTCAACACTAACACAAGTGCGAAAAGTATTTTTTCCACACTAATACAAGTGCAAAAGTGGTTTCCTGCACCAACACAAGTGCAAAAAGTGGTTTTTCAACACTAACACAAGTGCGAAAAGTGGTTTTTCAACACTAACACAAGTGCGAAAAGTGGTTTTTCAACACTATCACAAGTGCAAAAAGTGTTTTTTTCCACACTAATACAAGTGCAAAAGTGGTTTCCTGCACCAACACAGGTGCGAAAAGTGGTTTTTCAACACTAACACAAGTGCGAAAAGTGGTTTTTCAACACTAACACAAGTGCGAAAAGTGGTTTTGCCACACTAATACAAGTGTTAAAGTGGTTTCCTGCACCAACACAAGTGCGAAAAGTGGTTTTTCAACACTAACACAAGTGCGAAAAGTGGTTTTTCAACACTATCACAAGTGCAAAAAGTGTTTTTTCCACACTAATACAAGTGCAAAAGTGGTTTCCTGCACCAACACAAGTGCGAAAAGTGGTTTTTCAACACTAACACAAGTGCAAAAAGTGGTTTTTCAACACTAACACAAGTGCGAAAAGTGGTTTTTCCACACAAATACAAGTGCAAAACTGGTTTCCTGCACCAACACAAGTGCGAAAATTGGTTTTTCAACACTAACACAAGTGCGAAAAGTGGTTTTTCAACACTAACACAAGTGCGAAAAGTGGTTTTTCCACACTAATACAAGTGCAAAAGTGGTTTCGTTCACCAACACAAGTGCGAACAGTGGTTTTTCAACACTAACACAAGTGCGAAAAGTGGTTTTTCAACACTATCACAAGTGCAAAAAGTGTTTTTTTCCACACTAATACAAGTGCAAAAGTGGTTTCCTGCACCAACACAGGTGCGAAAAGTGGTTTTTCAACACTAACACAATTGCGAAAATTGGTTTTTCACCACTAACACAAGTGCGAAAAGTGGTTTTTCCACACTAATACAAGTGCAAAAGTGGTTTCCTGCACCAACACAGTGCGAAAAGTGGTTTTTCAACACTAACACAAGTGCGAAAAGTGGTTTTTCAACAATATCACAATTGCAAAAAGTGTTTTTTCCACACTAATACAAGTGCAAAAGTGGTTTCCTGCACCAACACAAGTGCGAAAAGTGGTTTTTCAACACTAACACAAGTGCGAAAAGTGGTTTTTCAACACTAACACAAGTGCGAAAAGTGGTTTTTCCACACTAATACAAGTGCAAAAGTGGTTTCCTGCACCAACACAAGTGCGAAAAGTGGATTTTCAACACTAACACAAGTGCGAAAAGTGGGTTTCAACACTATCACAAGTGCAAAAAGTGTTTTTTCCACACTAATACAAGTGCAAAAGTGGTTTGCTGCACCAACACAAGTGCGAAAAGTGGTTTTTCAACACTAACACAAGTGTGAAAAGTGGTCTTTCAACACTAACACAAGTGCGAAAAGTGTTTTTTCCACACTTATACAAGTGCAAAAGTGGTTTCCTGCACCAACACAAGTGCGAAAAGTGGTTTTTCAACACTAACACAAGTGCGAAAAGTGGTTTTTCAACACTAACACAAGTGCGAAAAGTGGTTTTTCAACACTAACACAAGTGCGAAAAGTGGTTTTTTCCACACTAATACAAGCGCAAAAGTGGTTTCCTGCACCATCACAAGTGCGAAAAGTGGTTTTTCAACACTAACACAAGTGCGAAAAGTGGTTTTTCAACACTATCACAAGTGCAAAAAGTGCTTTTTCCACACTAATACAAGTGCAAAAGTGGTTTCCTGCACCAACACAAGTGCGAAAAGTGGTTTTTCAACACGAACACAAGTGCGAAAAGTGGTTTTTCAACACTAACACAAGTGCGAAAAGTATTTTTTCCACACTAATACAAGTGCAAAAGTGGTTCCTGCACCAACACAAGTGCGAAAAGTGGTTTTTCAACACTAACACAAGTGCGAAAAGTGGTTTTTCAACACTAACACAAGTGCGAAAAATGGTTTTTCAACACCAACACAAGAGCGAAAAGTGGTATTTCCACACTAATACAAGTGCAAAAGTGGTTTCCTGCACCAACACAAGTGCGAAAAGTGGTTTTTCAACACTAACACAAGTGCGAAAAGTGGTTTTTCAACACTATCACAAGTGCAAAAAGTGTTTTTTCCACACTAATACAAGTGCAAAAGTGGTTTCCTGCACCAACACAAGTGCGAAAAGTGGTTTTTCAACACTAACACAAGTGCGAAAAGTGGTTTTTCATCACTAACACAAGTGCGAAAAGTGGTTTTTCCACACTAATACAAATGCAAAAGTGGTTTCCTACACCAACACAAGTGCGAAAAGTGGTTTTTCAACACTAACACAAGTGCGAAAAGTGGTTTTTCAACACTATAACAAGTGCAAAAAGTGTTTTTTCCACACTAATACAAGTGCAAAAGTGGTTTCCTGCACCAACACAAGTGCGAAAAGTGGTTTTTCAACACTAACACAAGTGAGGAAAGTGGTTTTTCAACACTAACACAAGTGCGAAAAGTGGTTTTTCAACACTAACACAAGTGCGAAAAGTGGTTTTTCCACACTAATACAAGTGCAAAAGTGGTTTCCTGCACCAACACAAGTGCGAAAAGTTGTTTTTCAACACTAACACAAGTGCGAAAAGTGGTTTTTCAACACTATCACAAGTGCAAAAAGTGGTTTTTCAACACTAACACAAGTGCGAAAAGTGGTTTTACCACACTAATACAAGTGCAAAAGTGGTTTCCTGCACCAACACAAGTGCGAAAAGTGGTTTTTCAACACTAACACAAGTGCGAAAAGTGGTTTTTCAACACTATCACATGTGCAAAAAGTGTTTTTTCCACACTAATACAAGTGCAAAAGTGGTTTCCTGCACCAACACAAGTGCGAAAAGTGGTTTTTCAACACTAACACAAGTGCGAAAACTGGTTTTTCAACACTAACACAAGTGCGAAAAGTGGTTTTTCCACACTAATACAAGTGCAAAAGTGGTTTCCTGCACCAACACAAGTGCGAAAAGTGGTTTTTCAACACTAACACAAGTGCGAAAAGTGGTTTTTCAACACTATCACAAGTGCAAAAAGTGTTTTTTCCACACTAATACAAGTGCAAAAGTGGTTTCCTGCACCAACACAAGTGCGAAAAGTGGTTTTTCAACACTAACACAAGTGCAAAAAGTGGTTTTTCAACACTAACACAAGTGCGAAAAGTGGTTTTTCCACACAAATACAAGTGCAAAACTGGTTTCCTGCACCAACACAAGTGCGAAAATTGGTTTTTCAACACTAACACAAGTGCAAAATGTGGTTTTTCAACACTATCACAAGTGCAAAAAGTGTTTTTTCCACACTAATACAAGTGCAAAAGTGGTTTCCTGCACCAACACAAGTGCAAAAAGTGGTTTTTCAACACTAACACAAGTGCGAAAAGTGGTTTTTCAACACTAACACAAGTGCGAAAAGTGGTTTTTCAACACTATCACAAGTGCAAAAAGTGTTTTTTCCACACTAATACAAGTGCAAAAGTGTTTTCCTGCACCAACACAGGTGCGAAAAGTGGTTTTTCAACACTAACACAAGTGCGAAAAGTGGTTTTTCAACACTAACACAAGTGCGAAAAGTGGTTTTGCCACACTAATACAAGTGCTAAAGTGGTTTCCTGCACCAACACAAGTGCGAAAAGTGGTTTTTCAACACTAACACAAGTGCGAAAAGTGGTTTTTCAACACTATCACAAGTGCAAAAAGTGTTTTTTCCACACTAATACAAGTGCAAAAGTGGTTTCCTGCACCAACACAAGTGCGAAAAGTGGTTTTTCAACACTAACACAAGTGCAAAAAGTGGTTTTTCCACACAAATACAAGTGCAAAACTGGTTTCCTGCACCAACACAAGTGCGAAAATTGGTTTTTCAACACTAACACAAGTGCAAAAAGTGGTTTTTCAACACTATCACAAGTGCGAAAAATGGTTTTTCCACACTAATACAAGTGCAAAAGTGGTTTCCTGCACCAACACAAGTGCGAAAAGTGGATTTTCAACACTAACACAAGTGCGAAAAGTGGGTTTCAACACTATCACAAGTGCAAAAAGTGTTTTTTCCACACTAATACAAGTGCAAAAGTGGTTTCCTGCACCAACACAAGTGCGAAAAGTGGTTTTTCAACACTAACACAAGTGTGAAAAGTGGTCTTTCAACACTAACACAAGTGCGAAAAGTGTTTTTTCCACACTAATACAAGTGCAAAAGTGGTTTCCTGCACCACAACAAGTGCGAAAAGTGGTTTTTCAACTCTAACACAAGTGCGAAAAGTGGTCTTTCAACACTAACACAAGTGCGAAAAGTGTTTTTTCCACACTAATACAAGTGCAAAAGTGGTTTCCTGCACCAACACAAGTGCGAAAAGTGGTTTTTCAACACTAACACAAGTGCGAAAAGTGGTTTTTCAACACTAACACAAGTGCGAAAAGTGGTTTTTCAACACTAACACAAGTGCGAAAAGTGGTTTTTCCACACTAATACAAGCGCAAAAGTGGTTTCCTGCACCATCACAAGTGCGAAAAGTGGTTTTTCAACACTAACACAAGTGCGAAAAGTGGTTTTTCAACACTATCACAAGTGCAAAACGTGCTTTTTCCACACTAATACAAGTGCAAAAGTGGTTTTCTGCACCAACACAAGTGCGAAAAGTGGTTTTTCAACACGAACACAAGTGCGAAAAGTGGTTTTTCAACACTAACACAAGTGCGAAAAGTATTTTTTCCACACTAATACAAGTGCAAAAGTGGTTTCCTGCACCAACACAAGTGCAAAAAGTGATTTTTCAACACTAACACAAGTGCGAAAAGTGGTTTTTCAACACTAACACAAGTGCGAAAAGTGGTTTTTCAACACTATCACAAGTGCAAAAAGTGTTTTTTTCCACACTAATACAAGTGCAAAAGTGGTTTCCTGCACCAACACAGGTGCGAAAAGTGGTTTTTCAACACTAACACAAGTGCGAAAAGTGGTTTTTCAACACTAACACAAGTGCGAAAAGTGGTTTTGCCACACTAATACAAGTGCTAAAGTGGTTTCCTGCACCAACACAAGTGCGAAAAGTGGTTTTTCAACACTAACACAAGTGCGAAAAGTGGTTTTTCAACACTATCACAAGTGCAAAAAGTGTTTTTTCCACACTAATACAAGTGCAAAAGTGGTTTCCTGCACCAACACAAGTGCGAAAAGTGGTTTTTCAACACTAACACAAGTGCAAAAAGTGGTTTTTCAACACTAACACAAGTGCGAAAAGTGGTTTTTACACACAAATACAAGTGCAAAACTGGTTTCCTGCACCAACACAAGTGCGAAAATTGGTTTTTCAACACTAACACAAGTGCGAAAAGTGGTTTTTCAACACTAACACAAGTGCGAAAAGTGGTTTTTCCACACTAATACAAGTGCAAAAGTGGTTTCGTTCACCAACACAAGTGCGAACAGTGGTTTTTCAACACTAACACAAGTGCGAAAAGTGGTTTTTCAACACTATCACAAGTGCAAAAAGTGTTTTTTTCCACACTAATACAAGTGCAAAAGTGGTTTCCTGCACCAACACAGGTGCGAAAAGTGGTTTTTCAACACTAACACAATTGCGAAAATTGGTTTTTCACCACTAACACAAGTGCGAAAAGTGGTTTTTCCACACTAATACAAGTGCAAAAGTGGTTTCCTGCACCAACACAGTGCGAAAAGTGGTTTTTCAACACTAACACAAGTGCGAAAAGTGGTTTTTCAACAATATCACAATTGCAAAAAGTGTTTTTTCCACACTAATACAAGTGCAAAAGTGGTTTCCTGCACCAACACAAGTGCGAAAAGTGGTTTTTCAACACTAACACAAGTGCGAAAAGTGGTTTTTCAACATTAACACAAGTGCGAAAAGTGGTTTTTCCACACTAATACAAGTGCAAAAGTGGTTTCCTGCACCAACACAAGTGCGAAAAGTGGATTTTCAACACTAACACAAGTGCGAAAAGTGGGTTTCAACACTATCACAAGTGCAAAAAGTGTTTTTTCCACACTAATACAAGTGCAAAAGTGGTTTCCTGCACCAACACAAGTGCGAAAAGTGGTTTTTCAACACTAACACAAGTGTGAAAAGTGGTCTTTCAACACTAACACAAGTGCGAAAAGTGTTTTTTCCACACTAATACAAGTGCAAAAGTGGTTTCCTGCACCAACACAAGTGCGAAAAGTGGTTTTTCAACACTAACACAAGTGCGAAAACTGGTTTTTCAACACTAACACAAGTGCGAAAAGTGGTTTTTCCACACTAATACAAGTGCAAAAGTGGTTTCCTGCACCAACACAAGTGCGAAAAGTGGTTTTTCAACACTAACACAAGTGCGAAAAGTGGTTTTTCAACACTATCACAAGTGCAAAAAGTGTTTTTCCACACTAATACAAGTGCAAAAGTGGTTTCCTGCACCAACACAAGTGCGAAAAGTGGTTTTTCAACACTAACACAAGTGCAAAAAGTGGTTTTCAACACTAACAAAAGTGCGAAAAGTGGTTTTTCCACACAAATACAAGTGCAAAACTGGTTTCCTGCACAAACACAAGTGCGAAAATTGGTTTTTCAACACTAACACAAGTGCAAAATGTGGTTTTTCAACACTATCACAAGTGCAAAAAGTGTTTTTTCCACACTAATACAAGTGCAAAAGTGGTTTCCTGCACCAACACAAGTGCAAAAAGTGGTTTTTCAACACTAACACAAGTGCGAAAAGTGGTTTTTCAACACTAACACAAGTGCGAAAAGTGGTTTTTCAACACTATCACAAGTGCAAAAAGTGTTTTTTTCCACACTAATACAAGTGCAAAAGTGGTTTCCTGCACCAACACAGGTGCGAAAAGTGGTTTTTCAACACTAACACAAGTGCGAAAAGTGGTTTTTCAACACTAACACAAGTACGAAAAGTGGTTTTGCCACACTAATACAAGTGCTAAAGTGGTTTCCTGCACCAACACAAGTGCGAAAAGTGGTTTTTCAACACTAACACAAGTGCGAAAAGTGGTTTTTCAACACTATCACAAGTGCAAAAAGTGTTTTTTCCACACTAATACAAGTGCAAAAGTGGTTTCCTGCACCAACACAAGTGCGAAAAGTGGTTTTTCAACACTAACACAAGTGCGAAAAGTGGTTTTTCCACACAAATACAAGTGCAAAACTGGTTTCCTGCACCAACACAAGTGCGAAAATTGGTTTTTCAACACTAACACAAGTGCAAAAAGTGGTTTTTCAACACTATCACAAGTGCGAAAAGTGGTTTTTCCACACTAATACAAGTGCAAAAGTGGTTTCCTGCACCAACACAAGTGCGAAAAGTGGATTTTCAACACTAACACAAGTGCGAAAAGTGGGTTTCAACACTATCACAAGTGCAAAAAGTGTTTTTTCCACACTAATACAAGTGCAAAAGTGGTTTCCTGCACCAACACAAGTGCGAAAAGTGGTTTTTCAACACTAACACAAGTGTGAAAAGTGGTCTTTCAACACTAACACAAGTGCGAAAAGTGTTTTTTCCACACTAATACAAGTGCAAAAGTGGTTTCCTGCACCAACACAAGTGCGAAAAGTGGTTTTTCAACTCTAACACAAGTGCGAAAAGTGGTCTTTCAACACTAACACAAGTGCGAAAAGTGTTTTTTCCACACTAATACAAGTGCAAAAGTGGTTTCCTGCACCAACACAAGTGCGAAAAGTGGTTTTTCAACACTAACACAAGTGCGAAAAGTGGTTTTTCAACACTAACACAAGTGCGAAAAGTGGTTTTTCAACACTAACACAAGTGCGAAAAGTGGTTTTTCCACACTAATACAAGCGCAAAAGTGGTTTCCTGCACCATCACAAGTGCGAAAAGTGGTTTTTCAACACTAACACAAGTGCGAAAAGTGGTTTTTCAACACTATCACAAGTGCAAAAAGTGCTTTTTCCACACTAATACAAGTGCAAAAGTGGTTTCCTGCACCAACACAAGTGCGAAAAGTGGTTTTTCAACACGAACACAAGTGCGAAAAGTGGTTTTTCAACACTAACACAAGTGCGAAAAGTATTTTTTCCACACTAATACAAGTGCAAAAGTGGTTTCCTGCACCAACACAAGTGCAAAAAGTGGTTTTTCAACACTAACACAAGTGCGAAAAGTGGTTTTTCAACACTAACACAAGTGCGAAAAGTGGTTTTTCAACACTATCACAAGTGCAAAAAGTGTTTTTTTCCACACTAATACAAGTGCAAAAGTGGTTTCCTGCACCAACACAGGTGCGAAAAGTGGTTTTTCAACACTAACACAAGTGCGAAAAGTGGTTTTTCAACACTAACACAAGTGCGAAAAGTGGTTTTGCCACACTAATACAAGTGCTAAAGTGGTTTCCTGCACCAACACAAGTGCGAAAAGTGGTTTTTCAACACTAACACAAGTGCGAAAAGTGGTTTTTCAACACTATCACAAGTGCAAAAAGTGTTTTTTCCACACTAATACAAGTGCAAAAGTGGTTTCCTGCACCAACACAAGTGCGAAAAGTGGTTTTTCAACACTAACACAAGTGCAAAAAGTGGTTTTTCAACACTAACACAAGTGCGAAAAGTGGTTTTTCCACACAAATACAAGTGCAAAACTGGTTTCCTGCACCAACACAAGTGCGAAAATTGGTTTTTCAACACTAACACAAGTGCGAAAAGTGGTTTTTCAACACTAACACAAGTGCGAAAAGTGGTTTTTCCACACTAATACAAGTGCAAAAGTGGTTTCGTTCACCAACACAAGTGCGAACAGTGGTTTTTCAACACTAACACAAGTGCGAAAAGTGGTTTTTCAACACTATCACAAGTGCAAAAAGTGTTTTTTTCCACACTAATACAAGTGCAAAAGTGGTTTCCTGCACCAACACAGGTGCGAAAAGTGGTTTTTCAACACTAACACAATTGCGAAAATTGGTTTTTCACCACTAACACAAGTGCGAAAAGTGGTTTTTCCACACTAATACAAGTGCAAAAGTGGTTTCCTGCACCAACACAGTGCGAAAAGTGGTTTTTCAACACTAATACAAGTGCGAAAAGTGGTTTTTCAACAATATCACAATTGCAAAAAGTGTTTTTTCCACACCAATACAAGTGCAAAAGTGGTTTCCTGCACCAACACAAGTGCGAAAAGTGGTTTTTCAACACTAACACAAGTGCGAAAAGTGGTTTTTCAACACTAACACAAGTGCGAAAAGTGGTTTTTCCACACTAATACAAGTGCAAAAGTGGTTTCCTGCACCAACACAAGTGCGAAAAGTGGATTTTCAACACTAACACAAGTGCGAAAAGTGGGTTTCAACACTATCACAAGTGCAAAAAGTGTTTTTTCCACACTAATACAAGTGCAAAAGTGGTTTCCTGCACCAACACAAGTGCGAAAAGTGGTTTTTCAACACTAACACAAGTGTGAAAAGTGGTCTTTCAACACTAACACAAGTGCGAAAAGTGTTTTTTCCACACTAATACAAGTGCAAAAGTGGTTTCCTGCACCAACACAAGTGCGAAAAGTGGTTTTTCAACACTAACACAAGTGCGAAAAGTGGTTTTTCAACACTAACACAAGTGCGAAAAGTGGTTTTTCAACACTAACACAAGTGCGAAAAGTGGTTTTTCCACACTAATACAAGTGCGAAAAGTGGTTTTTCCACACTAATACAAGCGCAAAAGTGGTTTCCTGCACCATCACAAGTGCGAAAAGTGGTTTTTCAACACTAACACAAGTGCGAAAAGTGGTTTTTCAACACTATCACAAGTGCAAAAAAGTGCTTTTTCCACACTAATACAAGTGCAAAAGTGGTTTCCTGCACCAACACAAGTGCGAAAAGTGGTTTTTCAACACGAACACAAGTGCGAAAAGTGGTTTTTCAACACTAACACAAGTGCGAAAAGTATTTTTTCCACACTAATACAAGTGCAAAAGTGGTTTCCTGCACCAACACAAGTGCAAAAAGTGGTTTTTCAACACTAACACAAGTGCGAAAAGTGGTTTTTCAACACTAACACAAGTGCGAAAAGTGGTTTTTCAACACTATCACAAGTGCAAAAAGTGTTTTTTTCCACACTAATACAAGTGCAAAAGTGGTTTCCTGCACCAACACAGGTGCGAAAAGTGGTTTTTCAACACTAACACAAGTGCGAAAAGTGGTTTTTCAACACTAACACAAGTGCGAAAAGTGGTTTTGCCACACTAATACAAGTGCAAAAGTGGTTTCCTGCACCAACACAAGTGCGAAAAGTGGTTTCCTGCACCAACACAAGTGCGAAAAGTGGTTTTTCAACACTAACACAAGTGCGAAAAGTGGTTTTTCAACACTAACACAAGTGCGAAAAGTGGTTTTTCCACACTAATACAAGTGCAAAAGTGGGTTTCAACACTATCACAAGTGCAAAAAGTGTTTTTTCCACACTAATACAAGTGCAAAAGTGGTTTCCTGCACCAACACAAGTGCGAAAAGTGGTTTTTCAACACTAACACAAGTGTGAAAAGTGGTCTTTCAACACTAACACAAGTGCGAAAAGTGTTTTTTCCACACTAATACAAGTGCAAAAGTGGTTTCCTGCACCAACACAAGTGCGAAAAGTGGTTTTTCAACACTAACACAAGTGCGAAAACTGGTTTTTCAACACTAACACAAGTGCGAAAAGTGGTTTTTCCACACTAATACAAGTGCAAAAGTGGTTTCCTGCACCAACACAAGTGCGAAAAGTGGTTTTTCAACACTATCACAAGTGCAAAAAGTGTTTTTTCCACACTAATACAAGTGCAAAAGTGGTTTCCTGCACCAACACAAGTGCGAAAAGTGGTTTTTCAACACTAACACAAGTGCAAAAAGTGGTTTTTCAACACTAACAAAAGTGCGAAAAGTGGTTTTTCCACACAAATACAAGTGCAAAACTGGTTTCCTGCACCAACACAAGTGCGAAAATTGGTTTTTCAACACTAACACAAGTGCAAAATGTGGTTTTTCAACACTATCACAAGTGCAAAAAGTGTTTTTTCCACACTAATACAAGTGCAAAAGTGGTTTCCTGCACCAACACAAGTGCAAAAAGTGGTTTTTCAACACTAACACAAGTGCGAAAAGTGGTTTTTCAACACTAACACAAGTGCGAAAAGTGGTTTTTCAACACTATCACAAGTGCAAAAAGTGTTTTTTTCCACACTAATACAAGTGCAAAAGTGGTTTCCTGCACCAACACAGGTGCGAAAAGTGGTTTTTCAACACTAACACAAGTGCGAAAAGTGGTTTTTCAACACTAACACAAGTGCGAAAAGTGGTTTTGCCACACTAATACAAGTGCTAAAGTGGTTTCCTGCACCAACACAAGTGCGAAAAGTGGTTTTTCAACACTAACACAAGTGCGAAAAGTGGTTTTTCAACACTATCACAAGTGCAAAAAGTGTTTTTTCCACACTAATACAAGTGCAAAAGTGGTTTCCTGCACCAACACAAGTGCGAAAAGTGGTTTTTCAACACTAACACAAGTGCGAAAAGTGGTTTTTCCACACAAATACAAGTGCAAAACTGGTTTCCTGCACCAACACAAGTGCGAAAATTGGTTTTTCAACACTAACACAAGTGCAAAAAGTGGTTTTTCAACACTATCACAAGTGCGAAAAGTGGTTTTTCCACACTAATACAAGTGCAAAAGTGGTTTCCTGCACCAACACAAGTGCGAAAAGTGGATTTTCAACACTAACACAAGTGCGAAAAGTGGGTTTCAACACTAACACAAGTGCGAAAAGTGTTTTTTCCACACTAATACAAGTGCAAAAGTGGTTTCCTGCACCAACACAAGTGCGAAAAGTGGTTTTTCAACACTAACACAAGTGCGAAAAGTGGTTTTTCAACACTAACACAAGTGCGAAAAGTGGTTTTTCAACACTAACACAAGTGCGAAAAGTGGTTTTTCCACACTAATACAAGCGCAAAAGTGGTTTCCTGCACCATCACAAGTGCGAAAAGTGGTTTTTCAACACTAACACAAGTGCGAAAAGTGGTTTTTCAACACTATCACAAGTGCAAAAAGTGCTTTTTCCACACTAATACAAGTGCAAAAGTGGTTTCCTGCACCAACACAAGTGCGAAAAGTGGTTTTTCAACACGAACACAAGTGCGAAAAGTGGTTTTTCAACACTAACACAAGTGCGAAAAGTATTTTTTCCACACTAATACAAGTGCAAAAGTGGTTTCCTGCACCAACACAAGTGCAAAAAGTGGTTTTTCAACACTAACACAAGTGCGAAAAGTGGTTTTTCAACACTAACACAAGTGCGAAAAGTGGTTTTTCAACACTATCACAAGTGCAAAAAGTGTTTTTTTCCACACTAATACAAGTGCAAAAGTGGTTTCCTGCACCAACACAGGTGCGAAAAGTGGTTTTTCAACACTAACACAAGTGCGAAAAGTGGTTTTTCAACACTAACACAAGTGCGAAAAGTGGTTTTGCCACACTAATACAAGTGCTAAAGTGGTTTCCTGCACCAACACAAGTGCGAAAAGTGGTTTTTCAACACTAACACAAGTGCGAAAAGTGGTTTTTCAACACTATCACAAGTGCGAAAAGTGGTTTTTCCACACTAATACAAGTGCAAAAGTGGTTTCCTGCACCAACACAAGTGCGAAAAGTGGATTTTCAACACTAACACAAGTGCGAAAAGTGGGTTTCAACACTATCACAAGTGCAAAAAGTGTTTTTTCCACACTAATACAAGTGCAAAAGTGGTTTCCTGCACCAACACAAGTGCGAAAAGTGGTTTTTCAACACTAACACAAGTGTGAAAAGTGGTCTTTCAACACTAACACAAGTGCGAAAAGTGTTTTTTCCACACTAATACAAGTGCAAAAGTGGTTTCCTGCACCAACACAAGTGCGAAAAGTGGTTTTTCAACTCTAACACAAGTGCGAAAAGTGGTCTTTCAACACTAACACAAGTGCGAAAAGTGTTTTTTCCACACTAATACAAGTGCAAAAGTGGTTTCCTGCACCAACACAAGTGCGAAAAGTGGTTTTTCAACACTAACACAAGTGCGAAAAGTGGTTTTTCAACACTAACACAAGTGCGAAAAGTGGTT
This sequence comes from Myxine glutinosa, assembly GCF_964187855.1. Classification (NCBI taxonomy): domain Eukaryota; kingdom Metazoa; phylum Chordata; class Myxini; order Myxiniformes; family Myxinidae; genus Myxine; species Myxine glutinosa. Next base: position 145,301 of record NW_027616888.1, on the reverse strand, counting down.
TTTCAACACTAACACAAGTGCGAAAAGTGGTTTTTCCACACTAATACAAGCGCAAAAGTGGTTTCCTGCACCATCACAAGTGCGAAAAGTGGTTTTTCAACACTAACACAAGTGCGAAAAGTGGTTTTTCAACACTATCACAAGTGCAAAAAGTGCTTTTTCCACACTAATACAAGTGCAAAAGTGGTTTCCTGCACCAACACAAGTGCGAAAAGTGGTTTTTCAACACGAACACAAGTGCGAAAAGTGGTTTTTCAACAATAACACAAGTGCGAAAAGTATTTTTTCCACACTAATACAAGTGCAAAAGTGGTTTCCTGCACCAACACAAGTGCAAAAAGTGGTTTTTCAACACTAACACAAGTGCGAAAAGTGGTTTTTCAACACTAACACAAGTGCGAAAAGTGGTTTTTCAACACTATCACAAGTGCAAAAAGTGTTTTTTTCCACACTAATACAAGTGCAAAAGTGGTTTCCTGCACCAACACAGGTGCGAAAAGTGGTTTTTCAACACTAACACAAGTGCGAAAAGTGGTTTTTCAACACTAACACAAGTGCGAAAAGTGGTTTTGCCACACTAATACAAGTGCTAAAGTGGTTTCCTGCACCAACACAAGTGCGAAAAGTGGTTTTTCAACACTAACACAAGTGCGAAAAGTGGTTTTTCAACACTATCACAAGTGCAAAAAGTGTTTTTTCCACACTAATACAAGTGCAAAAGTGGTTTCCTGCACCAACACAAGTGCGAAAAGTGGTTTTTCAACACTAACACAAGTGCAAAAAGTGGTTTTTCAACACTAACACAAGTGCGAAAAGTGGTTTTTCCACACAAATACAAGTGCAAAACTGGTTTCCTGCACCAACACAAGTGCGAAAATTGGTTTTTCAACACTAACACAAGTGCGAAAAGTGGTTTTTCAACACTAACACAAGTGCGAAAAGTGGTTTTTCCACACTAATACAAGTGCAAAAGTGGTTTCGTTCACCAACACAAGTGCGAACAGTGGTTTTTCAACACTAACACAAGTGCGAAAAGTGGTTTTTCAACACTATCACAAGTGCAAAAAGTGTTTTTTTCCACACTAATACAAGTGCAAAAGTGGTTTCCTGCACCAACACAGGTGCGAAAAGTGGTTTTTCAACACTAACACAATTGCGAAAATTGGTTTTTCACCACTAACACAAGTGCGAAAAGTGGTTTTTCCACACTAATACAAGTGCAAAAGTGGTTTCCTGCACCAACACAGTGCGAAAAGTGGTTTTTCAACACTAACACAAGTGCGAAAAGTGGTTTTTCAACAATATCACAATTGCAAAAAGTGTTTTTTCCACACTAATACAAGTGCAAAAGTGGTTTCCTGCACCAACACAAGTGCGAAAAGTGGTTTTTCAACACTAACACAAGTGCGAAAAGTGGTTTTTCAACACTAACACAAGTGCGAAAAGTGGTTTTTCCACACTAATACAAGTGCAAAAGTGGTTTCCTGCACCAACACAAGTGCGAAAAGTGGATTTTCAACACTAACACAAGTGCGAAAAGTGGGTTTCAACACTATCACAAGTGCAAAAAGTGTTTTTTCCACACTAATACAAGTGCAAAAGTGGTTTCCTGCACCAACACAAGTGCGAAAAGTGGTTTTTCAACACTAACACAAGTGTGAAAAGTGGTCTTTCAACACTAACACAAGTGCGAAAAGTGTTTTTTCCACACTAATACAAGTGCAAAAGTGGTTTCCTGCACCAACACAAGTGCGAAAAGTGGTTTTTCAACACTAACACAAGTGCGAAAAGTGGTTTTTCAACACTAACACAAGTGCGAAAAGTGGTTTTTCAACACTAACACAAGTGCGAAAAGTGGTTTTTCCACACTAATACAAGTGCGAAAAGTGGTTTTTCCACACTAATACAAGCGCAAAAGTGGTTTCCTGCACCATCACAAGTGCGAAAAGTGGTTTTTCAACACTAACACAAGTGCGAAAAGTGGTTTTTCAACACTATCACAAGTGCAAAAAGTGCTTTTTCCACACTAATACAAGTGCAAAAGTGGTTTCCTGCACCAACACAAGTGCGAAAAGTGGTTTTTCAACACGAACACAAGTGCGAAAAGTGGTTTTTCAACACTAACACAAGTGCGAAAAGTATTTTTTCCACACTAATACAAGTGCAAAAGTGGTTTCCTGCACCAACACAAGTGCAAAAAGTGGTTTTTCAACACTAACACAAGTGCGAAAAGTGGTTTTTCAACACTAACACAAGTGCGAAAAGTGGTTTTTCAACACTATCACAAGTGCAAAAAGTGTTTTTTTCCACACTAATACAAGTGCAAAAGTGGTTTCCTGCACCAACACAGGTGCGAAAAGTGGTTTTTCAACACTAACACAAGTGCGAAAAGTGGTTTTTCAACACTAACACAAGTGCGAAAAGTGGTTTTGCCACACTAATACAAGTGCTAAAGTGGTTTCCTGCACCAACACAAGTGCGAAAAGTGGTTTTTCAACACTAACACAAGTGCGAAAAGTGGTTTTTCAACACTATCACAAGTGCAAAAAGTGTTTTTTCCACACTAATACAAGTGCAAAAGTGGTTTCCTGCACCAACACAAGTGCGAAAAGTGGTTTTTCAACACTAACACAAGTGCAAAAAGTGGTTTTTCAACACTAACACAAGTGCGAAAAGTGGTTTTTCCACACAAATACAAGTGCAAAACTGGTTTCCTGCACCAACACAAGTGCGAAAATTGGTTTTTCAACACTAACACAAGTGCGAAAAGTGGTTTTTCAACACTAACACAAGTGCGAAAAGTGGTTTTTCCACACTAATACAAGTGCAAAAGTGGTTTCGTTCACCAACACAAGTGCGAACAGTGGTTTTTCAACACTAACACAAGTGCGAAAAGTGGTTTTTCAACACTATCACAAGTGCAAAAAGTGTTTTTTTCCACACTGATACAAGTGCAAAAGTGGTTTCCTGCACCAACACAGGTGCGAAAAGTGGTTTTTCAACACTAAAACAATTGCGAAAATTGGTTTTTCACCATGAACACAAGTGCGAAAAGTGGTTTTTCCACACTAATACAAGTGCAAAAGTGGTTTCCTGCACCAACACAGTGCGAAAAGTGGTTTTTCAACACTAACACAAGTGCGAAAAGTGGTTTTTCAACAATATCACAATTGCAAAAAGTGTTTTTTCCACACTAATACAAGTGCAAAAGTGGTTTCCTGCACCAACACAAGTGCGAAAAGTGGTTTTTCAACACTAACACAAGTGCGAAAAGTGGTTTTTCAACACTAACACAAGTGCGAAAAGTGGTTTTTCCACACTAATACAAGTGCAAAAGTGGTTTCCTGCACCAACACAAGTGCGAAAAGTGGATTTTCAACACTAACACAAGTGCGAAAAGTGGGTTTCAACACTATCACAAGTGCAAAAAGTGTTTTTTCCACACTAATACAAGTGCAAAAGTGGTTTCCTGCACCAACACAAGTGTGAAAAGTGGTTTTTCAACACTAACACAAGTGTGAAAAGTGGTCTTTCAACACTAACACAAGTGCGAAAAGTGTTTTTTCCACACTAATACAAGTGCAAAAGTGGTTTCCTGCACCAACACAAGTGCGAAAAGTGGTTTTTCAACACTAACACAAGTGCGAAAACTGGTTTTTCAACACTAACACAAGTGCGAAAAGTGGTTTTTCCACACTAATACAAGTGCAAAAGTGGTTTCCTGCACCAACACAAGTGCGAAAAGTGGTTTTTCAACACTAACACAAGTGCGAAAAGTGGTTTTTCAACACTATCACAAGTGCAAAAAGTGTTTTTTCCACACTAATACAAGTGCAAAAGTGGTTTCCTGCACCAACACAAGTGCGAAAAGTGGTTTTTCAACACTAACACAAGTGCAAAAAGTGGTTTTTCAACACTAACACAAGTGCGAAAAGTGGTTTTTCCACACAAATACAAGTGCAAAACTGGTTTCCTGCACCAACACAAGTGCGAAAATTGGTTTTTCAACACTAACACAAGTGCAAAATGTGGTTTTTCAACACTATCACAAGTGCAAAAAGTGTTTTTTCCACACTAATACAAGTGCAAAAGTGGTTTCCTGCACCAACACAAGTGCAAAAAGTGGTTTTTCAACACGAACACAAGTGCAAAAAGTGCTTTTTCCACACTAATACAAGTGCAAAAGTGGTTTCCTGCACCAACACAAGTGCGAAAAGTGGTTTTTCAACACGAACACAAGTGCGAAAAGTGGTTTTTCAACACTAACACAAGTGCGAAAAGTATTTTTTCCACACTAATACAAGTGCAAAAGTGGTTTCCTGCACCAACACAAGTGCAAAAAGTGGTTTTTCAACACTAACACAAGTGCGAAAAGTGGTTTTTCAACACTAACACAAGTGCGAAAAGTGGTTTTTCAACACTATCACAAGTGCAAAAAGTGTTTTTTTCCACACTAATACAAGTGCAAAAGTGGTTTCCTGCACCAACACAGGTGCGAAAAGTGGTTTTTCAACACTAACACAAGTGCGAAAAGTGGTTTTTCAACACTAACACAAGTGCGAAAAGTGGTTTTGCCACACTAATACAAGTGCTAAAGTGGTTTCCTGCACCAACACAAGTGCGAAAAGTGGTTTTTCAACACTAACACAAGTGCGAAAAGTGGTTTTTCAACACTATCACAAGTGCAAAAAGTGTTTTTTCCACACTAATACAAGTGCAAAAGTGGTTTCCTGCACCAACACAAGTGCGAAAAGTGGTTTTTCAACACTAACACAAGTGCAAAAAGTGGTTTTTCAACACTAACACAAGTGCGAAAAGTGGTTTTTCCACACAAATACAAGTGCAAAACTGGTTTCCTGCACCAACACAAGTGCGAAAATTGGTTTTTCAACACTAACACAAGTGCGAAAAGTGGTTTTTCAACACTAACACAAGTGCGAAAAGTGGTTTTTCCACACTAATACAAGTGCAAAAGTGGTTTCGTTCACCAACACAAGTGCGAACAGTGGTTTTTCAACACTAACACAAGTGCGAAAAGTGGTTTTTCAACACTATCACAAGTGCAAAAAGTGTTTTTTTCCACACTAATACAAGTGCAAAAGTGGTTTCCTGCACCAACACAGGTGCGAAAAGTGGTTTTTCAACACTAACACAATTGCGAAAATTGGTTTTTCACCACTAACACAAGTGCGAAAAGTGGTTTTTCCACACTAATACAAGTGCAAAAGTGGTTTCCTGCACCAACACAGTGCGAAAAGTGGTTTTTCAACACTAACACAAGTGCGAAAAGTGGTTTTTCAACAATATCACAATTGCAAAAAGTGTTTTTTCCACACTAATACAAGTGCAAAAGTGGTTTCCTGCACCAACACAAGTGCGAAAAGTGGTTTTTCAACACTAACACAAGTGCGAAAAGTGGTTTTTCAACACTAACACAAGTGCGAGAAGTGGTTTTTCCACACTAATACAAGTGCAAAAGTGGTTTCCTGCACCAACACAAGTGCGAAAAGTGGATTTTCAACACTAACACAAGTGCGAAAAGTGGGTTTCAACACTATCACAAGTGCAAAAAGTGTTTTTTCCACACTAATACAAGTGCAAAAGTGGTTTCCTGCACCAACACAAGTGCGAAAAGTGGTTTTTCAACACTAACACAAGTGTGAAAAGTGGTCTTTCAACACTAACACAAGTGCGAAAAGTGTTTTTTCCACACTAATACAAGTGCAAAAGTGGTTTCCTGCACCAACACAAGTGCGAAAAGTGGTTTTTCAACACTAACACAAGTGCGAAAAGTGGTTTTTCAACACTAACACAAGTGCGAAAAGTGGTTTTTCAACACTAACACAAGTGCGAAAAGTGGTTTTTCCACACTAATACAAGTGCGAAAAGTGGTTTTTCCACACTAATACAAGCGCAAAAGTGGTTTCCTGCACCATCACAAGTGCGAAAAGTGGTTTTTCAACACTAACACAAGTGCGAAAAGTGGTTTTTCAACACTATCACAAGTGCAAAAAGTGCTTTTTCCACACTAATACAAGTGCAAAAGTGGTTTCCTGCACCAACACAAGTGCGAAAAGTGGTTTTTCAACACGAACACAAGTGCGAAAAGTGGTTTTTCAACACTAACACAAGTGCGAAAAGTATTTTTTCCACACTAATACAAGTGCAAAAGTGGTTTCCTGCACCAACACAAGTGCAAAAAGTGGTTTTTCAACACTAACACAAGTGCGAAAAGTGGTTTTTCAACACTAACACAAGTGCGAAAAGTGGTTTTTCAACACTATCACAAGTGCAAAAAGTGTTTTTTTCCACACTAATACAAGTGCAAAAGTGGTTTCCTGCACCAACACAGGTGCGAAAAGTGGTTTTTCAACACTAACACAAGTGCGAAAAGTGGTTTTTCAACACTAACACAAGTGCGAAAAGTGGTTTTGCCACACTAATACAAGTGCTAAAGTGGTTTCCTGCACCAACACAAGTGCGAAAAGTGGTTTTTCAACACTAACACAAGTGCGAAAAGTGGTTTTTCAACACTATCACAAGTGCAAAAAGTGTTTTTTCCACACTAATACAAGTGCAAAAGTGGTTTCCTGCACCAACACAAGTGCGAAAAGTGGTTTTTCAACACTAACACAAGTGCAAAAAGTGGTTTTTCAACACTAACACAAGTGCGAAAAGTGGTTTTTCCACACAAATACAAGTGCAAAACTGGTTTCCTGCACCAACACAAGTGCGAAAATTGGTTTTTCAACACTAACACAAGTGCGAAAAGTGGTTTTTCAACACTAACACAAGTGCGAAAAGTGGTTTTTCCACACTAATACAAGTGCAAAAGTGGTTTCGTTCACCAACACAAGTGCGAACAGTGGTTTTTCAACACTAACACAAGTGCGAAAAGTGGTTTTTCAACACTATCACAAGTGCAAAAAGTGTTTTTTTCCACACTGATACAAGTGCAAAAGTGGTTTCCTGCACCAACACAGGTGCGAAAACTGGTTTTTCAACACTAAAACAATTGCGAAAATTGGTTTTTCACCATGAACACAAGTGCGAAAAGTGGTTTTTCCACACTAATACAAGTGCAAAAGTGGTTTCCTGCAACAACACAGTGCGAAAAGTGGTTTTTCAACACTAACACAAGTGCGAAAAGTGGTTTTTCAACAATATCACAATTGCAAAAAGTGTTTTTTCCACACTAATACAAGTGCAAAAGTGGTTTCCTGCACCAACACAAGTGCGAAAAGTGGTTTTTCAACACTAACACAAGTGCGAAAAGTGGTTTTTCAACACTAACACAAGTGCGAAAAGTGGTTTTTCCACACTAATACAAGTGCAAAAGTGGTTTCCTGCACCAACACAAGTGCGAAAAGTGGATTTTCAACACTAACACAAGTGCGAAAAGTGGGTTTCAACACTATCACAAGTGCAAAAAGTGTTTTTTCCACACTAATACAAGTGCAAAAGTGGTTTCCTGCACCAACACAAGTGCGAAAAGTGGTTTTTCAACACTAACACAAGTGTGAAAAGTGGTCTTTCAACACTAACACAAGTGCGAAAAGTGTTTTTTCCACACTAATACAAGTGCAAAAGTGGTTTCCTGCACCAACACAAGTGCGAAAAGTGGTTTTTCAACACTAACACAAGTGCGAAAACTGGTTTTTCAACACTAACACAAGTGCGAAAAGTGGTTTTTCCACACTAATACAAGTGCAAAAGTGGTTTCCTGCACCAACACAAGTGCGAAAAGTGGTTTTTCAACACTAACACAAGTGCGAAAAGTGGTTTTTCAACACTATCACAAGTGCAAAAAGTGTTTTTTCCACACTAATACAAGTGCAAAAGTGGTTTCCTGCACCAACACAAGTGCGAAAAGTGGTTTTCAACACTAACACAAGTGCAAAAAGTGGTTTTTCAACACTAACACAAGTGCGAAAAGTGGTTTTTCCACACAAATACAAGTGCAAAACTGGTTTCCTGCACCAACACAAGTGCGAAAATTGGTTTTTCAACACTAACACAAGTGCGAAAAGTGGTTTTTCAACACTAACACAAGTGCGAAAAGTGGTTTTTCCACACTAATACAAGTGCAAAAGTGGTTTCGTTCACCAACACAAGTGCGAACAGTGGTTTTTCAACACTAACACAAGTGCGAAAAGTGGTTTTTCAACACTATCACAAGTGCAAAAAGTGTTTTTTTCCACACTAATACAAGTGCAAAAGTGGTTTCCTGCACCAACACAGGTGCGAAAAGTGGTTTTTCAACACTAACACAATTGCGAAAATTGGTTTTTCACCACTAACACAAGTGCGAAAAGTGGTTTTTCCACACTAATACAAGTGCAAAAGTGGTTTCCTGCACCAACACAGTGCGAAAAGTGGTTTTTCAACACTAACACAAGTGCGAAAAGTGGTTTTTCAACAATATCACAATTGCAAAAAGTGTTTTTTCCACACTAATACAAGTGCAAAAGTGGTTTCCTGCACCAACACAAGTGCGAAAAGTGTTTTTCAACACTAACACAAGTGCGAAAAGTGGTTTTTCAACACTAACACAAGTGCGAAAAGTGGTTTTTCCACACTAATACAAGTGCAAAAGTGGTTTCCTGCACCAACACAAGTGCGAAAAGTGGATTTTCAACACTAACACAAGTGCGAAAAGTGGGTTTCAACACTATCACAAGTGCAAAAAGTGTTTTTTCCACACTAATACAAGTGCAAAAGTGGTTTCACTGCACCAACACAAGTGCGAAAAGTGGTTTTTCAACACTAACACAAGTGTGAAAAGTGGTCTTTCAACACTACACAAGTGCGAAAAGTGTTTTTTCCACACTAATACAAGTGCAAAAGTGGTTTCCTGCACCAACACAAGTGCGAAAAGTGGTTTTTCAACACTAACACAAGTGCGAAAAGTGGTTTTTCAACACTAACACAAGTGCGAAAAGTGGTTTTTCAACACTAACACAAGTGCGGAAAAGTGGTTTTTCCACACTAATACAAGTGCGAAAAGTGGTTTTTCCACACTAATACAAGCGCAAAAGTGGTTTCCTGCACCATCACAAGTGCGAAAAGTGGTTTTTCAACACTAACACAAGTGTGAAAAGTGGTTTTTCAACACTATCACAAGTGCAAAAAGTGCTTTTTCCACACTAATACAAGTGCAAAAGTGGTTTCCTGCACCAACACAAGTGCGAAAAGTGGTTTTTCAACACGAACACAAGTGCGAAAAGTGGTTTTTCAACACTAACACAAGTGCGAAAAGTATTTTTTCCACACTAATACAAGTGCAAAAGTGGTTTCCTGCACCAACACAAGTGCAAAAAGTGGTTTTTCAACACTAACACAAGTGCGAAAAGTGGTTTTTCAACACTAACACAAGTGCGAAAAGTGGTTTTTCAACACTATCACAAGTGCAAAAAGTGTTTTTTTCCACACTAATACAAGTGCAAAAGTGGTTTCCTGCACCAACACAGGTGCGAAAAGTGGTTTTTCAACACTAACACAAGTGCGAAAAGTGGTTTTTCAACACTAACACAAGTGCGAAAAGTGGTTTTGCCACACTAATACAAGTGCTAAAGTGGTTTCCTGCACCAACACAAGTGCGAAAAGTGGTTTTTCAACACTAACACAAGTGCGAAAAGTGGTTTTTCAACACTATCACAAGTGCAAAAAGTGTTTTTTTCCACACTAATACAAGTGCAAAAGTGGTTTCCTGCACCAACACAAGTGCGAAAAGTGGTTTTTCAACACTAACACAAGTGCAAAAAGTGGTTTTTCAACACTAACACAAGTGCGAAAAGTGGTTTTTCCACACAAATACAAGTGCAAAACTGGTTTCCTGCACCAACACAAGTGCGAAAATTGGTTTTTCAACACTAACACAAGTGCGAAAAGTGGTTTTTCAACACTAACACAAGTGCGAAAAGTGGTTTTTCCACACTAATACAAGTGCAAAAGTGGTTTCGTTCACCAACACAAGTGCGAACAGTGGTTTTTCAACACTAACACAAGTGCGAAAAGTGGTTTTTCAACACTATCACAAGTGCAAAAAGTGTTTTTTTCCACACTGATACAAGTGCAAAAGTGGTTTCCTGCACCAACACAAGTGCGAAAAGTGGTTTTCAACACGAACACAAGTGCGAAAAGTGGTTTTTCAACACTAACACAAGTGCGAAAAGTATTTTTTCCACACTAATACAAGTGCAAAAGTGGTTCCTGCACCAACACAAGTGCGAAAAGTGGTTTTTCAACACTAACACAAGTGCGAAAAGTGGTTTTTCAACACTAACACAAGTGCGAAAAATGGTTTTTCAACACCAACACAAGAGCGAAAAGTGGTTTTTCCACACTAATACAAGTGCAAAAGTGGTTTCCTGCACCAACACAAGTACGAAAAGTGGTTTTTCAACACTAACACAAGTGCGAAAAGTGGTTTTTCAACACTATCACAAGTGCAAAAAGTGTTTTTTCCACACTAATACAAGTGCAAAAGTGGTTTCCTGCACCAACACAAGTGCGAAAAGTGGTTTTTCAACACTAACACAAGTGCGAAAAGTGGTTTTTCATCACGAACACAAGTGCGAAAAGTGGTTTTTCCACACTAATACAAATGCAAAAGTGGTTTCCTACACCAACACAAGTGCGAAAAGTGGTTTTTCAACACTAACACAAGTGCGAAAAGTGGTTTTTCAACACTAACACAAGTGCGAAAAGTGGTTTTTCAACACTATCACAAGTGCGAAAAGTGGTTTTTCAACACTATCACAAGTGCAAAAAGTGTTTTTTTCCACACTAATACAAGTGATAAAGTGGTTTCCTGCACCAACACAAGTGCGAAAAGTGGTTTTTCAACACTAACACAAGTGCGAAAAGTGGTTTTTCAACACTATCACAAGTGCAAAAAGTGTTTTTTCCACACTAATACAAGTGCAAAAGTGGTTTCCTGCACCAACACAAGTGCGAAAAGTGGTTTTTCAACACTAACACAAGTGCAAAAAGTGGTTTTTCAACACTAACACAAGTGCGAAAAGTGGTTTTTCCACACAAATACAAGTGCAAAACTGGTTTCCTGCACCAACACAAGTGCGAAAATTGGTTTTTCAACACTAACACAAGTGCGAAAAGTGGTTTTTCAACACTAACACAAGTGCGAAAAGTGGTTTTTCCACACTAATACAAGTGCAAAAGTGGTTTCGTTCACCAACACAAGTGCGAACAGTGGTTTTTCAACACTAACACAAGTGCGAAAAGTGGTTTTTCAACACTATCACAAGTGCAAAAAGTGCTTTTTCCACACTAATACAAGTGCAAAAGTGGTTTCCTGCACCAACACAAGTGCGAAAAGTGGTTTTTCAACACGAACACAAGTGCGAAAAGTGGTTTTTCAACACTAACACAAGTGCGAAAAGTATTTTTTCCACACTAATACAAGTGCAAAAGTGGTTCCTGCACCAACACAAGTGCGAAAAGTGGTTTTTCAACACTAACACAAGTGCGAAAAGTGGTTTTTCAACACTAACACAAGTGCGAAAAATGGTTTTTCAACACCAACACAAGAGCGAAAAGTGATTTTTCCACACTAATACAAGTGCAAAAGTGGTTTCCTGCACCAACACAAGTGCGAAAAGTGGTTTTTCAACACTAACACAAGTGCGAAAAGTGGTTTTTCAACACTATCACAAGTGCAAAAAGTGTTTTTTCCACACTAATACAAGTGCAAAAGTGGTTTCCTGCACCAACACAAGTGCGAAAAGTGGTTTTTCAACACTAACACAAGTGCGAAAAGTGGTTTTTCATCACGAACACAAGTGCGAAAAGTGGTTTTTCCACACTAATACAAATGCAAAAGTGGTTTCCTACACCAACACAAGTGCGAAAAGTGGTTTTTCAACACTAACACAAGTGCGAAAAGTGGTTTTTCAACACTATCACAAGTGCAAAAAGTGTTTTTTCCACACTAATACAAGTGCAAAAGTGGTTTCCTGCACCAACACAAGTGTGAAAAGTGGTTTTTCAACACTAACACAAGTGAGGAAAGTGGTTTTTCAACACTAACACAAGTGCGAAAAGTGGTTTTTCAACACTAACACAAGTGCGAAAAGTGGTTTTTCCACACTAATACAAGTGCAAAAGTGGTTTCCTGCACCAACACAAGTGCGAAAAGTTGTTTTTCAACACTAACACAAGTGCGAAAAGTGGTTTTTCAACACTATCACAAGTGCAAAAAGTGGTTTTTCAACACTAACACAAGTGCGAAAAGTGGTTTTTCCACACTAATACAAGTGCAAAAGTGGTTTCCTGCACCAACACAAGTGCGAAAAGTGGTTTTTCAACACTAACACAAGTGCGAAAAGTGGTTTTTCAACACTATCACAAGTGCAAAAAGTGTTTTTTCCACACTAATACAAGTGCAAAAGTGGTTTCCTGCACCAACACAAGTGCGAAAAGTGGTTTTTCAACACTAACACAAGTGCGAAAAGTGGTTTTTCAACACTAACACAAGTGCGAAAAGTGGTTTTTCCACACTAATACAAGTGCAAAAGTGGTTTCCTGCACCAACACAAGTGCGAAAAGTGGTTTTTCAACACTAACACAAGTGCGAAAAGTGGTTTTTCAACACTATCACAAGTGCAAAAAGTGTTTTTTCCACACTAATACAAGTGCAAAAGTGGTTTCTTGCACCAACACAAGTGCGAAAAGTGGTTTTTCAACACTAACACAAGTGCAAAAAGTGGTTTTTCAACACTAACACAAGTGCTAAAAGTGGTTTTTCCACACAAATACAAGTGCAAAACTGGTTTCCTGCACCAACACAAGTGCGAAAATTGGTTTTTCAACACTAACACAAGTGCAAAAAGTGGTTTTTCAACACTATCACAAGTGCAAAAAGTGTTTTTTCCACACTAACACAAGTGCGAAAAGTGGTTTTTCAACACTAACACAAGTGCAAAAAGTGGTTTTTCCACACTAATACAAGTGCAAAAGTGGTTTCGTTCACCAACACAAGTGCGAACAGTGGTTTTTCAACACTAACACAAGTGCGAAAAGTGGTTTTTCAACACTATCACAAGTGCAAAAAGTGCTTTTTCCACACTAATACAAGTGCAAAAGTGGTTTCCTGCACCAACACAAGTGCGAAAAGTGGTTTTTCAACACGAACACAAGTGCGAAAAGTGGTTTTTCAACACTAACACAAGTGCGAAAAGTATTTTTTTGCACACTAATATAAGTGCAGCAAAAGTGGTTCCTGCACCAACACAAGTGCGAAAAGTGGTTTTTCAACACTAACACAAGTGCGAAAAGTGGTTTTTCAACACTAACACAAGTGCGAAAAATGGTTTTTCAGCACCAACACAAGAGCGAAAAGTGGTTTTTCCACACTAATACAAGTGCAAAAGTGGTTTCCTGCACCAACACAAGTGCGAAAAGTGGTTTTTCAACACTAACACAAGTGCGAAAAGTGGTTTTTCAACACTATCACAAGTGCAAAAAGTGTTTTTTCCACACTAATACAAGTGCAAAAGTGGTTTCCTGCACCAACACAAGTGCGAAAAGTGGTTTTTCAACACTAACACAAGTGCGAAAAGTGGTTTTTCATCATGAACACAAGTGCGAAAAGTGGTTTTTCCACACTAATACAAATGCAAAAGTGGTTTCCTACACCAACACAAGTGCGAAAAGTGGTTTTTCAACACTAACACAAGTGCGAAAAGTGGTTTTTCAACACTATCACAAGTGCAAAAAGTGTTTTTTCCACACTAATACAAGTGCAAAAGTGGTTTCCTGCACCAACACAAGTGCGAAAAGTGGTTTTTCAACACTAACACAAGTGAGGAAAGTGGTTTTTCAACACTAACACAAGTGCGAAAAGTGGTTTTTCAACACTAACACAAGTGCGAAAAGTGGTTTTTCCACACTAATACAAGTGCAAAAGTGGTTTCCTGCACCAACACAAGTGCGAAAAGTTGTTTTTCAACACTAACACAAGTGCGAAAAGTGGTTTTTCAACACTATCACAAGTGCAAAAAGTGGTTTTTCAACACTAACACAAGTGCGAAAAGTGGTTTTTCCACACTAATACAAGTGCAAAAGTGGTTTCCTGCACCAACACAAGTGCGAAAAGTGGTTTTTCAACACTAACACAAGTGCGAAAAGTGGTTTTTCAACACTATCACAAGTGCAAAAAGTGTTTTTTCCACACTAATACAAGTGCAAAAGTGGTTTCCTGCACCAACACAAGTGCGAAAAGTGGTTTTTCAACACTAACACAAGTGCGAAAACTGGTTTTTCAACACTAACACAAGTGCGAAAAGTGGTTTTTCCACACTAATACAAGTGCAAAAGTGGTTTCCTGCACCAACACAAGTGCGAAAAGTGGTTTTTCAACACTAACACAAGTGCGAAAAGTGGTTTTTCAACACTATCACAAGTGCAAAAAGTGTTTTTTCCACACTAATACAAGTGCAAAAGTGGTTTCTTGCACCAACACAAGTGCGAAAAGTGGTTTTTCAACACTAACACAAGTGCAAAAAGTGGTTTTTCAACACTAACACAAGTGCTAAAAGTGGTTTTCCACACAAATACAAGTGCAAAACTGGTTTCCTGCACCAACACAAGTGCGAAAATTGGTTTTTCAACACTAACACAAGTGCAAAAAGTGGTTTTTCAACACTATCACAAGTGCAAAAAGTGTTTTTTCCACACTAATACAAGTGCAAAAGTGGTTTCCTGCACCAACACAAGTGCAAAAAGTGGTTTTTCAACACTAACACAAGTGCGAAAAGTGGTTTTTCAACACTAACACAAGTGCGAAAAGTGGTTTTTCAACACTATCACAAGTGCAAAAAGTGTTTTTTTTCCACACTAATACAAGTGCAAAAGTGGTTTCCTGCACCAACACAGGTGCGAAAAGTGGTTTTTCAACACTAACACAAGTGCGAAAAGTGGTTTTTCAACACTAACACAAGTGCGAAAAGTGGTTTTGCCACACTAATACAAGTGCTAAAGTGGTTTCCTGCACCAACACAAGTGCGAAAAGTGGTTTTTCAACACTAACACAAGTGCGAAAAGTGGTTTTTCAACACTATCACAAGTGCAAAAAGTGTTTTTTCCACACTAATACAAGTGCAAAAGTGGTTTCCTGCACCAACACAAGTGCGAAAAGTGGTTTTTCAACACTAACACAAGTGCAAAAAGTGGTTTTTCAACACTAACACAAGTGCGAAAAGTGGTTTTTCCACACAAATACAAGTGCAAAACTGGTTTCCTGCACCAACACAAGTGCGAAAATTGGTTTTTCAACACTAACACAAGTGCAAAAAGTGGTTTTTCAACACTATCACAAGTGCAAAAAGTGTTTTTTCCACACTAATACAATTGCAAAAGTGGTTTCCTGCACCAACACAAGTGCAAAAAGTGGTTTTTCAACACTAACACAAGTGCGAAAAGTGGTTTTTCAACACTAACACAAGTGCGAAAAGTGGTTTTTCCACACTAATACAAGTGCAAAAGTGGTTTCGTGCACCAACACAAGTGCGAACAGTGGTTTTTCAACACTAACACAAGTGCGAAAAGTGGTTTTTCAACACTATCACAAGTGCAAAAAGTGTTTTTTTCCACACTAATACAAGTGCAAAAGTGGTTTCCTGCACCAACACAGGTGCGAAAAGTGGTTTTTCAACACTAACACAATTGCGAAAATTGGTTTTTCACCACTAACACAAGTGCGAAAAGTGGTTTTTCCACACTAATACAAGTGCAAAAGTGGTTTCCTGCACCAACACAAGTGCGAAAATGGTTTTTCAACACTAACACAAGTGCGAAAAGTGGTTTTTCAACACTAACACAAGTGCGAAAAGTGGTTTTTCCACACTAATACAAGTGCAAAAGTGGTTTCCTGCACCAACACAAGTGCGAAAAGTGGATTTTCAACACTAACACAAGAGCGAAAAGTGGGTTTCAACACTATCACAAGTGCAAAAAGTGTTTTTTCCACACTAATACAAGTGCAAAAGTGGTTTCCTGCACCAACACAAGTGCGAAAAGTGGTTTTTCAACACTAACACAAGTGTGAAAAGTGGTCTTTCAACACTAACACAAGTGCGAAAAGTGTTTTTTCCACACTAATACAAGTGCAAAAGTGGTTTCCTGCACCAACACAAGTGCGAAAAGTGGTTTTTCAACTCTAACACAAGTGCGAAAAGTGGTCTTTCAACACTAACACAAGTGCGAAAAGTGTTTTTTCCACACTAATACAAGTGCAAAAGTGGTTTCCTGCACCAACACAAGTGCGAAAAGTGGTTTTTCAACACTAACACAAGTGCGAAAAGTGGTTTTTCAACACTAACACAAGTGCGAAAAGTGGTTTTTCAACACTAACACAAGTGCGAAAAGTGGTTTTTCCACACTAATACAAGCGCAAAAGTGGTTTCCTGCACCATCACAAGTGCGAAAAGTGGTTTTTCAACACTAACACAAGTGCGAAAAGTGGTTTTTCAACACTATCACAAGTGCAAAAAGTGCTTTTTCCACACTAATACAAGTGCAAAAGTGGTTTCCTGCACCAACACAAGTGCGAAAAGTGGTTTTTCAACACGAACACAAGTGCGAAAAGTGGTTTTTCAACACTAACACAAGTGCGAAAAGTATTTTTTTCCACACTAATACAAGTGCAAAAGTGGTTTCCTGCACCAACACAAGTGCAAAAAGTGGTTTTTCAACACTAACACAAGTGCGAAAAGTGGTTTTTCAACACTAACACAAGTGCGAAAAGTGGTTTTTCAACACTATCACAAGTGCAAAAAGTGTTTTTTTCCACACTAATACAAGTGCAAAAGTGGTTTCCTGCACCAACACAGGTGCGAAAAGTGGTTTTTCAACACTAACACAAGTGCGAAAAGTGGTTTTTCAACACTAACACAAGTGCGAAAAGTGGTTTTGCCACACTAATACAAGTGATAAAGTGGTTTCCTGCACCAACACAAGTGCGAAAAGTGGTTTTTCAACACTAACACAAGTGCGAAAAGTGGTTTTTCAACACTATCACAAGTGCAAAAAGTGTTTTTTCCACACTAATACAAGTGCAAAAGTGGTTTCCTGCACCAACACAAGTGCGAAAAGTGGTTTTTCAACACTAACACAAGTGCAAAAAGTGGTTTTTCAACACTAACACAAGTGCGAAAAGTGGTTTTTCCACACAAATACAAGTGCAAAACTGGTTTCCTGCACCAACACAAGTGCGAAAATTGGTTTTTCAACACTAACACAAGTGCGAAAAGTGGTTTTTCAACACTAACACAAGTGCGAAAAGTGGTTTTTCCACACTAATACAAGTGCAAAAGTGGTTTCGTTCACCAACACAAGTGCGAACAGTGGTTTTTCAACACTAACACAAGTGCGAAAAGTGGTTTTTCAACACTATCACAAGTGCAAAAAGTGTTTTTTTCCACACTAATACAAGTGCAAAAGTGGTTTCCTGCACCAACACAGGTGCGAAAAGTGGTTTTTCAACACTAACACAATTGCGAAAATTGGTTTTTCACCACTAACACAAGTGCGAAAAGTGGTTTTTCCACACTAATACAAGTGCAAAAGTGGTTTCCTGCACCAACACAGTGCGAAAAGTGGTTTTTCAACACTAACACAAGTGCGAAAAGTGGTTTTTCAACAATATCACAATTGCAAAAAGTGTTTTTTCCACACTAATACAAGTGCAAAAGTGGTTTCCTGCACCAACACAAGTGCGAAAAGTGGTTTTTCAACACTAACACAAGTGCGAAAAGTGGTTTTTCAACACTAACACAAGTGCGAAAAGTGGTTTTTCCACACTAATACAAGTGCAAAAGTGGTTTCCTGCACCAACACAAGTGCGAAAAGTGGATTTTCAACACTAACACAAGTGCAAAAAGTGGGTTTCAACACTATCACAAGTGCAAAAAGTGTTTTTTCCACACTAATACAAGTGCAAAAGTGGTTTCCTGCACCAACACAAGTGCGAAAAGTGGTTTTTCAACACTAACACAAGTGTGAAAAGTGGTCTTTCAACACTAACACAAGTGCGAAAAGTGTTTTTTCCACACTAATACAAGTGCAAAAGTGGTTTCCTGCACCAACACAAGTGCGAAAAGTGGTTTTTCAACACTAACACAAGTGCGAAAAGTGGTTTTTCAACACTAACACAAGTGCGAAAAGTGGTTTTTCAACACTAACACAAGTGCGAAAAGTGGTTTTTCCACACTAATACAAGCGCAAAAGTGGTTTCCTGCACCATCACAAGTGCGAAAAGTGGTTTTTCAACACTAACACAAGTGCGAAAAGTGGTTTTTCAACACTATCACAAGTGCAAAAAGTGCTTTTTCCACACTAATACAAGTGCAAAAGTGGTTTCCTGCACCAACACAAGTGCGAAAAGTGGTTTTTCAACACGAACACAAGTGCGAAAAGTGGTTTTTCAACACTAACACAAGTGCGAAAAGTATTTTTTCCACACTAATACAAGTGCAAAAGTGGTTCCTGCACCAACACAAGTGCGAAAAGTGGTTTTTCAACACTAACACAAGTGCAAAAAGTGGTTTTTCAACACTAACACAAGTGCGAAAAATGGTTTTTCAACACCAACACAAGAGCGAAAAGTGGTATTTCCACACTAATACAAGTGCAAAAGTGGTTTCCTGCACCAACACAAGTGCGAAAAGTGGTTTTTCAACACTAACACAAGTGCGAAAAGTGGTTTTTCAACACTATCACAAGTGCAAAAAGTGTTTTTTCCACACTAATACAAGTGCAAAAGTGGTTTCCTGCACCAACACAAGTGCGAAAAGTGGTTTTTCAACACTAACACAAGTGCGAAAAGTGGTTTTTCATCACTAACACAAGTGCGAAAAGTGGTTTTTCCACACTAATACAAATGCAAAAGTGGTTTCCTACACAACACAAGTGCGAAAAGTGGTTTTTCAACACTAACACAAGTGCGAAAAGTGGTTTTTCAACACTATCACAAGTGCAAAAAGTGTTTTTTCCACACTAATACAAGTGCAAAAGTGGTTTCCTGCACCAACACAAGTGCGAAAAGTGGTTTTTCAACACTAACACAAGTGAGGAAAGTGGTTTTTCAACACTAACACAAGTGCGAAAAGTGGTTTTTCAACACTAACACAAGTGCGAAAAGTGGTTTTTCCACACTAATACAAGTGCAAAAGTGGTTTCCTGCACCAACACAAGTGCGAAAAGTTGTTTTTCAACACTAACACAAGTGCGAAAAGTGGTTTTTCAACACTATCACAAGTGCAAAAAGTGGTTTTTCAACACTAACACAAGTGCGAAAAGTGGTTTTACCACACTAATACAAGTGCAAAAGTGGTTTCCTGCACCAACACAAGTGCGAAAAGTGGTTTTTCAACACTAACACAAGTGCGAAAAGTGGTTTTTCAACACTATCACATGTGCAAAAAGTGTTTTTTCCACACTAATACAAGTGCAAAAGTGGTTTCCTGCACCAACACAAGTGCGAAAAGTGGTTTTTCAACACTAACACAAGTGCGAAAAGTGGTTTTTCCACACTAATACAAGTGCAAAAGTGGTTTCCTGCACCAACACAAGTGCGAAAAGTGGTTTTTCAACACTAACACAAGTGCGAAAAGTGGTTTTTCAACACGATCACAAGTGCAAAAAGTGTTTTTTCCACACTAATACAAGTGCAAAAGTGGTTTCCTGCACCAACACAAGTGCGAAAAGTGGTTTTTCAACACTAACACAAGTGCAAAAAGTGGTTTTTCAACACTAACACAAGTGCTAAAAGTGGTTTTTCCACACAAATACAAGTGCAAAACTGGTTTCCTGCACCAACACAAGTGCGAAAATTGGTTTTTCAACACTAACACAAGTGCAAAAAGTGGTTTTTCAACACTATCACAAGTGCAAAAAGTGTTTTTTCCACACTAATACAAGTGCAAAAGTGGTTTCTTGCACCAACACAAGTGCAAAAAGTGGTTTTTCAACACTAACACAAGTGCGAAAAGTGGTTTTTCAACACTAACACAAGTGCGAAAAGTGGTTTTTCAACACTATCACAAGTGCAAAAAGTGTTTTTTTTTCCACACTAATACAAGTGCAAAAGTGGTTTCCTGCACCAACACAGGTGCGAAAAGTGGTTTTTCAACACTAACACAAGTGCGAAAAGTGGTTTTTCAACACTAACACAAGTGCGAAAAGTGGTTTTGCCACACTAATACAAGTGCTAAAGTGGTTTCCTGCACCAACACAAGTGCGAAAAGTGGTTTTTCAACACTAACACAAGTGCGAAAAGTGGTTTTTCAACACTATCACAAGTGCAAAAAGTGTTTTTTCCACACTAATACAAGTGCAAAAGTGGTTTCGTGCACCAACACAAGTGCGAACAGTGGTTTTTCAACACTAACACAAGTGCGAAAAGTGGTTTTTCAACACTATCACAAGTGCAAAAAGTGTTTTTTTCCACACTAATACAAGTGCAAAAGTGGTTTCCTGCACCAACACAGGTGCGAAAAGTGGTTTTTCAACACTAACACAATTGCGAAAATTGGTTTTTCACCACTAACACAAGTGCTAAAAGTGGTTTTTCCACACTAATACAAGTGCAAAAGTGGTTTCCTGCACCAACACAAGTGCGAAAATGGTTTTTCAACACTAACACAAGTGCGAAAAGTGGTTTTTCAACACTAACACAAGTGCGAAAAGTGGTTTTTCCACACTAATACAAGTGCAAAAGTGGTTTCCTGCACCAACACAAGTGCGAAAAGTGGATTTTCAACACTAACACAAGAGCGAAAAGTGGGTTTCAACACTATCACAAGTGCAAAAAGTGTTTTTTCCACACTAATACAAGTGCAAAAGTGGTTTCCTGCACCAACACAAGTGCGAAAGTGGTTTTTCAACACTAACACAAGTGTGAAAAGTGGTCTTTCAACACTAACACAAGTGCGAAAAGTGTTTTTTCCACACTAATACAAGTGCAAAAGTGGTTTCCTGCACCAACACAAGTGCGAAAAGTGGTTTTTCAACTCTAACACAAGTGCGAAAAGTGGTCTTTCAACACTAACACAAGTGCGAAAAGTGTTTTTTCCACACTAATACAAGTGCAAAAGTGGTTTCCTGCACCAACACAAGTGCGAAAAGTGGTTTTTCAACACTAACACAAGTGCGAAAAGTGGTTTTTCAACACTAACACAAGTGCGAAAAGTGGTTTTTCAACACTAACACAAGTGCGAAAAGTGGTTTTTCCACACTAATACAAGCGCAAAAGTGGTTTCCTGCACCATCACAAGTGCGAAAAGTGGTTTTTCAACACTAACACAAGTGCGAAAAGTGGTTTTTCAACACTATCACAAGTGCAAAAAGTGCTTTTTCCACACTAATACAAGTGCAAAAGTGGTTTCCTGCACCAACACAAGTGCGAAAAGTGGTTTTTCAACACGAACACAAGTGCGAAAAGTGGTTTTTCAACACTAACACAAGTGCGAAAAGTATTTTTTCCACACTAATACAAGTGCAAAAGTGGTTTCCTGCACCAACACAAGTGCAAAAAGTGGTTTTTCAACACTAACACAAGTGCGAAAAGTGGTTTTTCAACACTAACACAAGTGCGAAAAGTGGGTTTTTCAACACTATCACAAGTGCAAAAAGTGTTTTTTTCCACACTAATACAAGTGCAAAAGTGGTTTCCTGCACCAACACAGGTGCGAAAAGTGGTTTTTCAACACTAACACAAGTGCGAAAAGTGGTTTTTCAACACTAACACAAGTGCGAAAAGTGGTTTTGCCACACTAATACAAGTGATAAAGTGGTTTCCTGCACCAACACAAGTGCGAAAAGTGGTTTTTCAACACTAACACAAGTGCGAAAAGTGGTTTTTCAACACTATAACAAGTGCAAAAAGTGTTTTTTCCACACTAATACAAGTGCAAAAGTGGTTTCCTGCACCAACACAAGTGCGAAAAGTGGTTTTTCAACACTAACACAAGTGCAAAAAGTGGTTTTTCAACACTAACACAAGTGCGAAAAGTGGTTTTTCCACACAAATACAAGTGCAAAACTGGTTTCCTGCACCAACACAAGTGCGAAAATTGGTTTTTCAACACTAACACAAGTGCGAAAAGTGGTTTTTCAACACTAACACAAGTGCGAAAAGTGGTTTTTCCACACTAATACAAGTGCAAAAGTGGTTTCGTTCACCAACACAAGTGCGAACAGTGGTTTTTCAACACTAACACAAGTGCGAAAAGTGGTTTTTCAACACTATCACAAGTGCAAAAAGTGTTTTTTTCCACACTAATACAAGTGCAAAAGTGGTTTCCTGCACCAACACAGGTGCGAAAAGTGGTTTTTCAACACTAACACAATTGCGAAAATTGGTTTTTCACCACTAACACAAGTGCGAAAAGTGGTTTTTCCACACTAATACAAGTGCAAAAGTGGTTTCCTGCACCAACACAGTGCGAAAAGTGGTTTTTCAACACTAACACAAGTGCGAAAAGTGGTTTTTCAACAATATCACAATTGCAAAAAGTGTT
This sequence comes from Myxine glutinosa, assembly GCF_964187855.1. Lineage (NCBI taxonomy): Eukaryota > Metazoa > Chordata > Myxini > Myxiniformes > Myxinidae > Myxine > Myxine glutinosa. Next base: position 122,760 of record NW_027616888.1, on the reverse strand, counting down.
TTTTCCACACTAATACAAGTGCAAAAGTGGTTTCCTGCACCAACACAAGTGCGAAAAGTGGTTTTTCAACACTAACACAAGTGCGAAAAGTGGTTTTTCAACACTAACACAAGTGCGAAAAGTGGTTTTTCCACACTAATACAAGTGCAAAAGTGGTTTCCTGCACCAACACAAGTGCGAAAAGTGGATTTTCAACACTAACACAAGTGCAAAAAGTGGGTTTCAACACTATCACAAGTGCAAAAAGTGTTTTTTCCACACTAATACAAGTGCAAAAGTGGTTTCCTGCACCAACACAAGTGCGAAAAGTGGTTTTTCAACACTAACACAAGTGTGAAAAGTGGTCTTTCAACACTAACACAAGTGCGAAAAGTGTTTTTTCCACACTAATACAAGTGCAAAAGTGGTTTCCTGCACCAACACAAGTGCGAAAAGTGGTTTTTCAACACTAACACAAGTGCGAAAAGTGGTTTTTCAACACTAACACAAGTGCGAAAAGTGGTTTTTCAACACTAACACAAGTGCGAAAAGTGGTTTTTCCACACTAATACAAGCGCAAAAGTGGTTTCCTGCACCATCACAAGTGCGAAAAGTGGTTTTTCAACACTAACACAAGTGCGAAAAGTGGTTTTTCAACACTATCACAAGTGCAAAAAGTGCTTTTTCCACACTAATACAAGTGCAAAAGTGGTTTCCTGCACCAACACAAGTGCGAAAAGTGGTTTTTCAGCACGAACACAAGTGCGAAAAGTGGTTTTTCAACACTAACACAAGTGCGAAAAGTATTTTTTCCACACTAATACAAGTGCAAAAGTGGTTCCTGCACCAACACAAGTGCGAAAAGTGGTTTTTCAACACTAACACAAGTGCAAAAAGTGGTTTTTCAACACTAACACAAGTGCGAAAAATGGTTTTTCAACACCAACACAAGAGCGAAAAGTGGTATTTCCACACTAATACAAGTGCAAAAGTGGTTTCCTGCACCAACACAAGTGCGAAAAGTGGTTTTTCAACACTAACACAAGTGCAAAAAGTGGTTTTTCAACACTATCACAAGTGCAAAAAGTGTTTTTTCCACACTAATACAAGTGCAAAAGTGGTTTCCTGCACCAACACAAGTGCGAAAAGTGGTTTTTCAACACTAACACAAGTGCGAAAAGTGGTTTTTCATCACTAACACAAGTGCGAAAAGTGGTTTTTCCACACTAATACAAATGCAAAAGTGGTTTCCTACACAACACAAGTGCGAAAAGTGGTTTTTCAACACTAACACAAGTGCGAAAAGTGGTTTTTCAACACTATCACAAGTGCAAAAAGTGTTTTTTCCACACTAATACAAGTGCAAAAGTGGTTTCCTGCACCAACACAAGTGCGAAAAGTGGTTTTTCAACACTAACACAAGTGAGGAAAGTGGTTTTTCAACACTAACACAAGTGCGAAAAGTGGTTTTTCAACACTAACACAAGTGCGAAAAGTGGTTTTTCCACACTAATACAAGTGCAAAAGTGGTTTCCTGCACCAACACAAGTGCGAAAAGTTGTTTTTCAACACTAACACAAGTGCGAAAAGTGGTTTTTCAACACTATCACAAGTGCAAAAAGTGGTTTTTCAACACTAACACAAGTGCGAAAAGTGGTTTTACCACACTAATACAAGTGCAAAAGTGGTTTCCTGCACCAACACAAGTGCGAAAAGTGGTTTTTCAACACTAACACAAGTGCGAAAAGTGGTTTTTCAACACTATCACATGTGCAAAAAGTGTTTTTTCCACACTAATACAAGTGCAAAAGTGGTTTCCTGCACCAACACAAGTGCGAAAAGTGGTTTTTCAACACTAACACAAGTGCGAAAAGTGGTTTTTCCACACTAATACAAGTGCAAAAGTGGTTTCCTGCACCAACACAAGTGCGAAAAGTGGTTTTTCAACACTAACACAAGTGCGAAAAGTGGTTTTTCAACACGATCACAAGTGCAAAAAGTGTTTTTTCCACACTAATACAAGTGCAAAAGTGGTTTCCTGCACCAACACAAGTGCGAAAAGTGGTTTTTCAACACTAACACAAGTGCAAAAAGTGGTTTTTCAACACTAACACAAGTGCTAAAAGTGGTTTTTCCACACAAATACAAGTGCAAAACTGGTTTCCTGCACCAACACAAGTGCGAAAATTGGTTTTTCAACACTAACACAAGTGCAAAAAGTGGTTTTTCAACACTATCACAAGTGCAAAAAGTGTTTTTTCCACACTAATACAAGTGCAAAAGTGGTTTCCTGCACCAACACAGGTGCGAAAAGTGGTTTTTCAACACTAACACAAGTGCGAAAAGTGGTTTTTCAACACTAACACAAGTGCGAAAAGTGGTTTTGCCACACTAATACAAGTGCTAAAGTGGTTTCCTGCACCAACACAAGTGCGAAAAGTGGTTTTTCAACACTAACACAAGTGCGAAAAGTGGTTTTTCAACACTATCACAAGTGCAAAAAGTGTTTTTTCCACACTAATACAAGTGCAAAAGTGGTTTCGTGCACCAACACAAGTGCGAACAGTGGTTTTTCAACACTAACACAAGTGCGAAAAGTGGTTTTTCAACACTATCACAAGTGCAAAAAGTGTTTTTTTCCACACTAATACAAGTGCAAAAGTGGTTTCCTGCACCAACACAGGTGCGAAAAGTGGTTTTTCAACACTAACACAATTGCGAAAATTGGTTTTTCACCACTAACACAAGTGCTAAAAGTGGTTTTTCCACACTAATACAAGTGCAAAAGTGGTTTCCTGCACCAACACAAGTGCGAAAATGGTTTTTCAACACTAACACAAGTGCGAAAAGTGGTTTTTCAACACTAACACAAGTGCGAAAAGTGGTTTTTCCACACTAATACAAGTGCAAAAGTGGTTTCCTGCACCAACACAAGTGCGAAAAGTGGATTTTCAACACTAACACAAGAGCGAAAAGTGGGTTTCAACACTATCACAAGTGCAAAAAGTGTTTTTTCCACACTAATACAAGTGCAAAAGTGGTTTCCTGCACCAACACAAGTGCGAAAAGTGGTTTTTCAACACTAACACAAGTGTGAAAAGTGGTCTTTCAACACTAACACAAGTGCGAAAAGTGTTTTTTCCACACTAATACAAGTGCAAAAGTGGTTTCCTGCACCAACACAAGTGCGAAAAGTGGTTTTTCAACTCTAACACAAGTGCGAAAAGTGGTCTTTCAACACTAACACAAGTGCGAAAAGTGTTTTTTCCACACTAATACAAGTGCAAAAGTGGTTTCCTGCACCAACACAAGTGCGAAAAGTGGTTTTTCAACACTAACACAAGTGCGAAAAGTGGTTTTTCAACACTAACACAAGTGCGAAAAGTGGTTTTTCAACACTAACACAAGTGCGAAAAGTGGTTTTTCCACACTAATACAAGCGCAAAAGTGGTTTCCTGCACCATCACAAGTGCGAAAAGTGGTTTTTCAACACTAACACAAGTGCGAAAAGTGGTTTTTCAACACTATCACAAGTGCAAAAAGTGCTTTTTCCACACTAATACAAGTGCAAAAGTGGTTTCCTGCACCAACACAAGTGCGAAAAGTGGTTTTTCAACACGAACACAAGTGCGAAAAGTGGTTTTTCAACACTAACACAAGTGCGAAAAGTATTTTTTCCACACTAATACAAGTGCAAAAGTGGTTTCCTGCACCAACACAAGTGCAAAAAGTGGTTTTTCAACACTAACACAAGTGCGAAAAGTGGTTTTTCAACACTAACACAAGTGCGAAAAGTGGTTTTTCAACACTATCACAAGTGCAAAAAGTGTTTTTTTCCACACTAATACAAGTGCAAAAGTGGTTTCCTGCACCAACACAGGTGCGAAAAGTGGTTTTTCAACACTAACACAAGTGCGAAAAGTGGTTTTTCAACACTAACACAAGTGCGAAAAGTGGTTTTGCCACACTAATACAAGTGATAAAGTGGTTTCCTGCACCAACACAAGTGCGAAAAGTGGTTTTTCAACACTAACACAAGTGCGAAAAGTGGTTTTTCAACACTATCACAAGTGCAAAAAGTGTTTTTTCCACACTAATACAAGTGCAAAAGTGGTTTCCTGCACCAACACAAGTGCGAAAAGTGGTTTTTCAACACTAACACAAGTGCAAAAAGTGGTTTTTCAACACTAACACAAGTGCGAAAAGTGGTTTTTCCACACAAATACAAGTGCAAAACTGGTTTCCTGCACCAACACAAGTGCGAAAATTGGTTTTTCAACACTAACACAAGTGCGAAAAGTGGTTTTTCAACACTAACACAAGTGCGAAAAGTGGTTTTTCCACACTAATACAAGTGCAAAAGTGGTTTCCTGCACCAACACAAGTGCGAAAAGTGGTTTTTCAACACTAACACAAGTGCAAAAAGAGGTTTTTCAACACTAACACAAGTGCGAAAAGTGGTTTTTCCACACAAATACAAGTGCAAAACTGGTTTCCTGCACTATCACAAGTGCAAAAAGTGTTTTTTCCACACTAATACAAGTGCAAAAGTGGTTTCCTGCACCAACACAAGTGCGAAAAGTGGTTTTTCAACACTAACACAAGTGCAAAAAGTGGTTTTTCAACACTAACACAAGTGCGAAAAGTGGTTTTTCCACACAAATACAAGTGCAAAACTGGTTTCCTGCACCAACACAAGTGCGAAAATTGGTTTTTCAACACTAACACAAGTGCGAAAAGTGGTTTTTCAACACTAACACAAGTGCGAAAAGTGGTTTTTCCACACAAATACAAGTGCAAAACTGGTTTCCTGCACCAACACAAGTGCGAACAGTGGTTTTTCAACACTAACACAAGTGCGAAAAGTGGTTTTTCAACACTATCACAAGTGCAAAAAGTGTTTTTTTCCACACTAATACAAGTGCAAAAGTGGTTTCCTGCACCAACACAGGTGCGAAAAGTGGTTTTTCAACACTAACACAATTGCGAAAATTGGTTTTTCACCACTAACACAAGTGCGAAAAGTGGTTTTTCCACACTAATACAAGTGCAAAAGTGGTTTCCTGCACCAACACAGTGCGAAAAGTGGTTTTTCAACACTAACACAAGTGCGAAAAGTGGTTTTTCAACAATATCACAATTGCAAAAAGTGTTTTTTCCACACTAATACAAGTGCAAAAGTGGTTTCCTGCACCAACACAAGTGCGAAAAGTGGTTTTTCAACACTAACACAAGTGCGAAAAGTGGTTTTTCAACACTAACACAAGTGCGAAAAGTGGTTTTTCCACACTAATACAAGTGCAAAAGTGGTTTCCTGCACCAACACAAGTGCGAAAAGTGGATTTTCAACACTAACACAAGTGCAAAAAGTGGGTTTCAACACTATCACAAGTGCAAAAAGTGTTTTTTCCACACTAATACAAGTGCAAAAGTGGTTTCCTGCACCAACACAAGTGCGAAAAGTGGTTTTTCAACACTAACACAAGTGTGAAAAGTGGTCTTTCAACACTAACACAAGTGCGAAAAGTGTTTTTTCCACACTAATACAAGTGCAAAAGTGGTTTCCTGCACCAACACAAGTGCGAAAAGTGGTTTTTCAACACTAACACAAGTGCGAAAAGTGGTTTTTCAACACTAACACAAGTGCGAAAAGTGGTTTTTCAACACTAACACAAGTGCGAAAAGTGGTTTTTCCACACTAATACAAGCGCAAAAGTGGTTTCCTGCACCATCACAAGTGCGAAAAGTGGTTTTTCAACACTAACACAAGTGCGAAAAGTGGTTTTTCAACACTATCACAAGTGCAAAAAGTGCTTTTTCCACACTAATACAAGTGCAAAAGTGGTTTCCTGCACCAACACAAGTGCGAAAAGTGGTTTTTCAGCACGAACACAAGTGCGAAAAGTGGTTTTTCAACACTAACACAAGTGCGAAAAGTATTTTTTCCACACTAATACAAGTGCAAAAGTGGTTCCTGCACCAACACAAGTGCGAAAAGTGGTTTTTCAACACTAACACAAGTGCAAAAAGTGGTTTTTCAACACTAACACAAGTGCGAAAAATGGTTTTTCAACACCAACACAAGAGCGAAAAGTGGTATTTCCACACTAATACAAGTGCAAAAGTGGTTTCCTGCACCAACACAAGTGCGAAAAGTGGTTTTTCAACACTAACACAAGTGCGAAAAGTGGTTTTTCAACACTATCACAAGTGCAAAAAGTGTTTTTTCCACACTAATACAAGTGCAAAAGTGGTTTCCTGCACCAACACAAGTGCGAAAAGTGGTTTTTCAACACTAACACAAGTGCGAAAAGTGGTTTTTCATCACTAACACAAGTGCAAAAAGTGGTTTTTCCACACTAATACAAATGCAAAAGTGGTTTCCTACACAACACAAGTGCGAAAAGTGGTTTTTCAACACTAACACAAGTGCGAAAAGTGGTTTTTCAACACTATCACAAGTGCAAAAAGTGTTTTTTCCACACTAATACAAGTGCAAAAGTGGTTTCCTGCACCAACACAAGTGCGAAAAGTGGTTTTTCAACACTAACACAAGTGAGGAAAGTGGTTTTTCAACACTAACACAAGTGCGAAAAGTGGTTTTTCAACACTAACACAAGTGCGAAAAGTGGTTTTTCCACACTAATACAAGTGCAAAAGTGGTTTCCTGCACCAACACAAGTGCGAAAAGTTGTTTTTCAACACTAACACAAGTGCGAAAAGTGGTTTTTCAACACTATCACAAGTGCAAAAAGTGGTTTTTCAACACTAACACAAGTGCGAAAAGTGGTTTTACCACACTAATACAAGTGCAAAAGTGGTTTCCTGCACCAACACAAGTGCGAAAAGTGGTTTTTCAACACTAACACAAGTGCGAAAAGTGGTTTTTCAACACTATCACATGTGCAAAAAGTGTTTTTTCCACACTAATACAAGTGCAAAAGTGGTTTCCTGCACCAACACAAGTGCGAAAAGTGGTTTTTCAACACTAACACAAGTGCGAAAAGTGGTTTTTCCACACTAATACAAGTGCAAAAGTGGTTTCCTGCACCAACACAAGTGCGAAAAGTGGTTTTTCAACACTAACACAAGTGCGAAAAGTGGTTTTTCAACACGATCACAAGTGCAAAAAGTGTTTTTTCCACACTAATACAAGTGCAAAAGTGGTTTCCTGCACCAACACAAGTGCGAAAAGTGGTTTTTCAACACTAACACAAGTGCAAAAAGTGGTTTTTCAACACTAACACAAGTGCTAAAAGTGGTTTTTCCACACAAATACAAGTGCAAAACTGGTTTCCTGCACCAACACAAGTGCGAAAATTGGTTTTTCAACACTAACACAAGTGCAAAAAGTGGTTTTTCAACACTATCACAAGTGCAAAAAGTGTTTTTTCCACACTAATACAAGTGCAAAAGTGGTTTCTTGCACCAACACAAGTGCAAAAAGTGGTTTTTCAACACTAACACAAGTGCGAAAAGTGGTTTTTCAACACTAACACAAGTGCGAAAAGTGGTTTTTCAACACTATCACAAGTGCAAAAAGTGTTTTTTTTCCACACTAATACAAGTGCAAAAGTGGTTTCCTGCACCAACACAGGTGCGAAAACTGGTTTTTCAACACTAACACAAGTGCGAAAAGTGGTTTTTCAACACTAACACAAGTGCGAAAAGTGGTTTTTCCACACTAATACAAGCGCAAAAGTGGTTTCCTGCACCATCACAAGTGCGAAAAGTGGTTTTTCAACACTAACACAAGTGCGAAAAGTGGTTTTTCAACACTATCACAAGTGCAAAAAGTGCTTTTTCCACACTAATACAAGTGCAAAAGTGGTTTCCTGCACCAACACAAGTGCGAAAAGTGGTTTTTCAGCACGAACACAAGTGCGAAAAGTGGTTTTTCAACACTAACACAAGTGCGAAAAGTATTTTTTCCACACTAATACAAGTGCAAAAGTGGTTCCTGCACCAACACAAGTGCGAAAAGTGGTTTTTCAACACTAACACAAGTGCAAAAAGTGGTTTTTCAACACTAACACAAGTGCGAAAAATGGTTTTTCAACACCAACACAAGAGCGAAAAGTGGTATTTCCACACTAATACAAGTGCAAAAGTGGTTTCCTGCACCAACACAAGTGCGAAAAGTGGTTTTTCAACACTAACACAAGTGCGAAAAGTGGTTTTTCAACACTATCACAAGTGCAAAAAGTGTTTTTTCCACACTAATACAAGTGCAAAAGTGGTTTCCTGCACCAACACAAGTGCGAAAAGTGGTTTTTCAACACTAACACAAGTGCGAAAAGTGGTTTTTCATCACTAACACAAGTGCGAAAAGTGGTTTTTCCACACTAATACAAATGCAAAAGTGGTTTCCTACACAACACAAGTGCGAAAAGTGGTTTTTCAACACTAACACAAGTGCGAAAAGTGGTTTTTCAACACTATCACAACTGCAAAAAGTGTTTTTTCCACACTAATACAAGTGCAAAAGTGGTTTCCTGCACCAACACAAGTGCGAAAAGTGGTTTTTCAACACTAACACAAGTGAGGAAAGTGGTTTTTCAACACTAACACAAGTGCGAAAAGTGGTTTTTCAACACTAACACAAGTGCGAAAAGTGGTTTTTCCACACTAATACAAGTGCAAAAGTGGTTTCCTGCACCAACACAAGTGCGAAAAGTTGTTTTTCAACACTAACACAAGTGCGAAAAGTGGTTTTTCAACACTATCACAAGTGCAAAAAGTGGTTTTTCAACACTAACACAAGTGCGAAAAGTGGTTTTACCACACTAATACAAGTGCAAAAGTGGTTTCCTGCACCAACACAAGTGCGAAAAGTGGTTTTTCAACACTAACACAAGTGCGAAAAGTGGTTTTTCAACACTATCACATGTGCAAAAAGTGTTTTTTCCACACTAATACAAGTGCAAAAGTGGTTTCCTGCACCAACACAAGTGCGAAAAGTGGTTTTTCAACACTAACACAAGTGCGAAAAGTGGTTTTTCCACACTAATACAAGTGCAAAAGTGGTTTCCTGCACCAACACAAGTGCGAAAAGTGGTTTTTCAACACTAACACAAGTGCGAAAAGTGGTTTTTCAACACGATCACAAGTGCAAAAAGTGTTTTTTCCACACTAATACAAGTGCAAAAGTGGTTTCCTGCACCAACACAAGTGCGAAAAGTGGTTTTTCAACACTAACACAAGTGCAAAAAGTGGTTTTTCAACACTAACACAAGTGCTAAAAGTGGTTTTTCCACACAAATACAAGTGCAAAACTGGTTTCCTGCACCAACACAAGTGCGAAAATTGGTTTTTCAACACTAACACAAGTGCAAAAAGTGGTTTTTCAACACTATCACAAGTGCAAAAAGTGTTTTTTCCACACTAATACAAGTGCAAAAGTGGTTTCTTGCACCAACACAAGTGCAAAAAGTGGTTTTTCAACACTAACACAAGTGCGAAAAGTGGTTTTTCAACACTAACACAAGTGCGAAAAGTGGTTTTTCAACACTATCACAAGTGCAAAAAGTGTTTTTTTCCACACTAATACAAGTGCAAAAGTGGTTTCCTGCACCAACACAGGTGCGAAAAGTGGTTTTTCAACACTAACACAAGTGCGAAAAGTGGTTTTTCAACACTAACACAAGTGCGAAAAGTGGTTTTTCAACACTAACACAAGTGCAAAAAGTGGTTTTTCAACACTAACACAAGTGCGAAAAGTGGTTTTTCCACACAAATACAAGTGCAAAACTGGTTTCCTGCACCAACACAAGTGCGAAAATTGGTTTTTCAACACTAACACAAGTGCAAAAAGTGGTTTTTCAACACTATCACAAGTGCGAAAAGTGGTTTTTCAACACTAACACAAGTGCGAAAAGTGGTTTTTCCACACTAATACAAGTGCAAAAGTGGTTTCGTGCACCAACACAAGTGCGAACAGTGGTTTTTCAACACTAACACAAGTGCGAAAAGTGGTTTTTCAACACTAACACAAGTGCGAAAAGTGGTTTTTCCACACTAATACAAGTGCAAAAGTGGTTTCCTGCACCAACACAAGTGCGAAAATTGGTTTTTCAACACTAACACAAGTGCAAAAAGTGGTTTTTCAACACTATCACAAGTGCGAAAAGTGGTTTTTCAACACTAACACAAGTGCGAAAAGTGGTTTTTCCACACTAATACAATTGCAAAAGTGGTTTCCTGCACCAACACAAGTGCAAAAAGTGGTTTTTCAACACTAACACAAGTGCGAAAAGTGGTTTTTCAACACTAACACAAGTGCGAAAAGTGGTTTTTCCACACTAATACAAGTGCAAAAGTGGTTTCGTGCACCAACACAAGTGCGAACAGTGGTTTTTCAACACTAACACAAGTGCGAAAAGTGGTTTTTCAACACTATCACAAGTGCAAAAAGTGTTTTTTTCCACACTAATACAAGTGCAAAAGTGGTTTCCTGCACCAACACAGGTGCGAAAAGTGGTTTTTCAACACTAACACAATTGCGAAAATTGGTTTTTCACCACTAACACAAGTGCGAAAAGTGGTTTTTCCACACTAATACAAGTGCAAAAGTGGTTTCCTGCACCAACACAAGTGCGAAAAGTGGTTTTTCAACACTAACACAAGTGCGAAAAGTGGTTTTTCAACACTAACACAAGTGCGAAAAGTGGTTTTTCCACACTAATACAAGTGCAAAAGTGGTTTCCTGCACCAACACAAGTGCGAAAAGTGGATTTTCAACACTAACACAAGTGCGAAAAGTGGGTTTCAACACTATCACAAGTGCAAAAAGTGTTTTTTCCACACTAATACAAGTGCAAAAGTGGTTTCCTGCACCAACACAAGTGCGAAAAGTGGTTTTTCAACACTAACACAAGTGTGAAAAGTGGTCTTTCAACACTAACACAAGTGCGAAAAGTGTTTTTTCCACACTAATACAAGTGCAAAAGTGGTTTCCTGCACCAACACAGGTGCGAAAACTGGTTTTTCAACACTAACACAAGTGCGAAAAGTGGTTTTTCAACACTAACACAAGTGCGAAAAGTGGTTTTTCCACACTAATACAAGCGCAAAAGTGGTTTCCTGCACCATCACAAGTGCGAAAAGTGGTTTTTCAACACTAACACAAGTGCGAAAAGTGGTTTTTCAACACTATCACAAGTGCAAAAAGTGCTTTTTCCACACTAATACAAGTGCAAAAGTGGTTTCCTGCACCAACACAAGTGCGAAAAGTGGTTTTTCAGCACGAACACAAGTGCGAAAAGTGGTTTTTCAACACTAACACAAGTGCGAAAAGTATTTTTTCCACACTAATACAAGTGCAAAAGTGGTTCCTGCACCAACACAAGTGCGAAAAGTGGTTTTTCAACACTAACACAAGTGCAAAAAGTGGTTTTTCAACACTAACACAAGTGCGAAAAATGGTTTTTCAACACCAACACAAGAGCGAAAAGTGGTATTTCCACACTAATACAAGTGCAAAAGTGGTTTCCTGCACCAACACAAGTGCGAAAAGTGGTTTTTCAACACTAACACAAGTGCGAAAAGTGGTTTTTCAACACTATCACAAGTGCAAAAAGTGTTTTTTCCACACTAATACAAGTGCAAAAGTGGTTTCCTGCACCAACACAAGTGCGAAAAGTGGTTTTTCAACACTAACACAAGTGCGAAAAGTGGTTTTTCATCACTAACACAAGTGCGAAAAGTGGTTTTTCCACACTAATACAAATGCAAAAGTGGTTTCCTACACAACACAAGTGCGAAAAGTGGTTTTTCAACACTAACACAAGTGCGAAAAGTGGTTTTTCAACACTATCACAACTGCAAAAAGTGTTTTTTCCACACTAATACAAGTGCAAAAGTGGTTTCCTGCACCAACACAAGTGCGAAAAGTGGTTTTTCAACACTAACACAAGTGAGGAAAGTGGTTTTTCAACACTAACACAAGTGCGAAAAGTGGTTTTTCAACACTAACACAAGTGCGAAAAGTGGTTTTTCCACACTAATACAAGTGCAAAAGTGGTTTCCTGCACCAACACAAGTGCGAAAAGTTGTTTTTCAACACTAACACAAGTGCGAAAAGTGGTTTTTCAACACTATCACAAGTGCAAAAAGTGGTTTTTCAACACTAACACAAGTGCGAAAAGTGGCGAAAAGTGGTTTTACCACACTAATACAAGTGCAAAAGTGGTTTCCTGCACCAACACAAGTGCGAAAAGTGGTTTTTCAACACTAACACAAGTGCGAAAAGTGGTTTTTTCAACACTATCACATGTGCAAAAAGTGTTTTTTCCACACTAATACAAGTGCAAAAGTGGTTTCCTGCACCAACACAAGTGCGAAAAGTGGTTTTTTCAACACTAACACAAGTGCGAAAAGTGGTTTTTCCACACTAATACAAGTGCAAAAGTGGTTTCCTGCACCAACACAAGTGCGAAAAGTGGTTTTTCAACACTAACACAAGTGCGAAAAGTGGTTTTTTCAACACGATCACAAGTGCAAAAAGTGTTTTTTCCACACTAATACAAGTGCAAAAGTGGTTTCCTGCACCAACACAAGTGCGAAAAGTGGTTTTTCAACACTAACACAAGTGCAAAAAGTGGTTTTTCAACACTAACACAAGTGCTAAAAGTGGTTTTTTCCACACAAATACAAGTGCAAAACTGGTTTCCTGCACCAACACAAGTGCGAAAATTGGTTTTTCAACACTAACACAAGTGCAAAAAGTGGTTTTTTCAACACTATCACAAGTGCAAAAAGTGTTTTTTCCACACTAATACAAGTGCAAAAGTGGTTTCTTGCACCAACACAAGTGCAAAAAGTGGTTTTTTCAACACTAACACAAGTGCGAAAAGTGGTTTTTTCAACACTAACACAAGTGCGAAAAGTGGTTTTTCAACACTATCACAAGTGCAAAAAGTGTTTTTTTTCCACACTAATACAAGTGCAAAAGTGGTTTCCTGCACCAACACAGGTGCGAAAAGTGGTTTTTTCAACACTAACACAAGTGCGAAAAGTGGTTTTTCAACACTAACACAAGTGCGAAAAGTGGTTTTTTCAACACTAACACAAGTGCAAAAAGTGGTTTTTCAACACTAACACAAGTGCGAAAAGTGGTTTTTCCACACAAATACAAGTGCAAAACTGGTTTCCTGCACCAACACAAGTGCGAAAATTGGTTTTTCAACACTAACACAAGTGCAAAAAGTGGTTTTTCAACACTATCACAAGTGCGAAAAGTGGTTTTTCAACACTAACACAAGTGCGAAAAGTGGTTTTTTCCACACTAATACAAGTGCAAAAGTGGTTTCGTGCACCAACACAAGTGCGAACAGTGGTTTTTCAACACTAACACAAGTGCGAAAAGTGGTTTTTCAACACTAACACAAGTGCGAAAAGTGGTTTTTTCCACACTAATACAAGTGCAAAAGTGGTTTCCTGCACCAACACAAGTGCGAAAATTGGTTTTTCAACACTAACACAAGTGCAAAAAGTGGTTTTTCAACACTATCACAAGTGCGAAAAGTGGTTTTTCAACACTAACACAAGTGCGAAAAGTGGTTTTTCCACACTAATACAATTGCAAAAGTGGTTTCCTGCACCAACACAAGTGCAAAAAGTGGTTTTTCAACACTAACACAAGTGCGAAAAGTGGTTTTTCAACACTAACACAAGTGCGAAAAGTGGTTTTTCCACACTAATACAAGTGCAAAAGTGGTTTCGTGCACCAACACAAGTGCGAACAGTGGTTTTTTCAACACTAACACAAGTGCGAAAAGTGGTTTTTTCAACACTATCACAAGTGCAAAAAGTGTTTTTTTTCCACACTAATACAAGTGCAAAAGTGGTTTCCTGCACCAACACAGGTGCGAAAAGTGGTTTTTCAACACTAACACAATTGCGAAAATTGGTTTTTCACCACTAACACAAGTGCGAAAAGTGGTTTTTCCACACTAATACAAGTGCAAAAGTGGTTTCCTGCACCAACACAAGTGCGAAAAGTGGTTTTTCAACACTAACACAAGTGCGAAAAGTGGTTTTTCAACACTAACACAAGTGCGAAAAGTGGTTTTTCCACACTAATACAAGTGCAAAAGTGGTTTCCTGCACCAACACAAGTGCGAAAAGTGGATTTTCAACACTAACACAAGTGCGAAAAGTGGGTTTCAACACTATCACAAGTGCAAAAAGTGTTTTTTCCACACTAATACAAGTGCAAAAGTGGTTTCCTGCACCAACACAAGTGCGAAAAGTGGTTTTTTCAACACTAACACAAGTGTGAAAAGTGGTCTTTCAACACTAACACAAGTGCGAAAAGTGTTTTTTTCCACACTAATACAAGTGCAAAAGTGGTTTCCTGCACCAACACAAGTGCGAAAAGTGGTTTTTCAACTCTAACACAAGTGCGAAAAGTGGTCTTTCAACACTAACACAAGTGCGAAAAGTGTTTTTTCCACACTAATACAAGTACAAAAGTGGTTTCCTGCACCAACACAAGTGCGAAAAGTGGTTTTTCAACACTAACACAAGTGCGAAAAGTGGTTTTTCAACACTAACACAAGTGCGAAAAGTGGTTTTTCAACACTAACACAAGTGCGAAAAGTGGTTTTTCCACACTAATACAAGCGCAAAAGTGGTTTCCTGCACCATCACAAGTGCGAAAAGTGGTTTTTTCAACACTAACACAAGTGCGAAAAGTGGTTTTTCAACACTATCACAAGTGCAAAAAGTGCTTTTTTCCACACTAATACAAGTGCAAAAGTGGTTTCCTGCACCAACACAAGTGCGAAAAGTGGTTTTTTCAACACGAACACAAGTGCGAAAAGTGGTTTTTCAACACTAACACAAGTGCGAAAAGTATTTTTTCCACACTAATACAAGTGCAAAAGTGGTTTCCTGCACCAACACAAGTGCAAAAAGTGGTTTTTCAACACTAACACAAGTGCGAAAAGTGGTTTTTTCAACACTAACACAAGTGCGAAAAGTGGTTTTTCAACACTATCACAAGTGCAAAAAGTGTTTTTTTTCCACACTAATACAAGTGCAAAAAGTGGTTTCCTGCACCAACACAGGTGCGAAAAGTGGTTTTTCAACACTAACACAAGTGCGAAAAGTGGTTTTTCAACACTAACACAAGTGCGAAAAGTGGTTTTGCCACACTAATACAAGTGCTAAAGTGGTTTCCTGCACCAACACAAGTGCGAAAAGTGGTTTTTCAACACTAACACAAGTGCGAAAAGTGGTTTTTCAACACTATCACAAGTGCAAAAAGTGTTTTTTCCACACTAATACAAGTGCAAAAGTGGTTTCCTGCACCAACACAAGTGCGAAAAGTGGTTTTTCAACACTAACACAAGTGCAAAAAGTGGTTTTTCAACACTAACACAAGTGCGAAAAGTGGTTTTTCCACACAAATACAAGTGCAAAACTGGTTTCCTGCACCAACACAAGTGCGAAAATTGGTTTTTCAACACTAACACAAGTGCAAAAAGTGGTTTTTCAACACTAACACAAGTGCGAAAAGTGGTTTTTCCACACTAATACAAGTGCAAAAGTGGTTTCGTTCACCAACACAAGTGCGAACAGTGGTTTTTCAACACTAACACAAGTGCGAAAAGTGGTTTTTCAACACTATCACAAGTGCAAAAAGTGTTTTTTTCCACACTAATACAAGTGCAAAAGTGGTTTCCTGCACCAACACAGGTGCGAAAAGTGGTTTTTCAACACTAACACAATTGCGAAAATTGGTTTTTCACCACTAACACAAGTGCGAAAATTGGTTTTTCCACACTAATACAAGTGCAAAAGTGGTTTCCTGCACCAACACAGTGCGAAAAGTGGTTTTTCAACACTAACACAAGTGCGAAAAGTGGTTTTTCAACAATATCACAATTGCAAAAAGTGTTTTTTCCACACTAATACAAGTGCAAAAGTGGTTTCCTGCACCAACACAAGTGCGAAAAGTGGTTTTTCAACACTAACACAAGTGCGAAAAGTGTTTTTTCAACACCAACACAAGTGCGAAAAGTGGTTTTTCCACACTAATACAAGTGCAAAAGTGGTTTCCTGCACCAACACAAGTGCGAAAAGTGGATTTTCAGCACTAACACAAGTGCGAAAAGTGGGTTTCAACACTATCACAAGTGCAAAAAGTGTTTTTTCCACACTAATACAAGTGCAAAAGTGGTTTCCTGCACCAACACAAGTGCGAAAAGTGGTTTTTCAACACTAACACAAGTGTGAAAAGTGGTCTTTCAACACTAACACAAGTGCGAAAAGTGTTTTTTCCACACTAATACAAGTGCAAAAGTGGTTTCCTGCACCAACACAAGTGCGAAAAGTGGTTTTTCAACACTAACACAAGTGCGAAAAGTGGTTTTTCAACACTAACACAAGTGCGAAAAGTGGTTTTTCAACACTAACACAAGTGCGAAAAGTGGTTTTTCCACACTAATACAAGCGCAAAAGTGGTTTCCTGCACCATCACAAGTGCGAAAAGTGGTTTTTCAACACTATCACAAGTGCAAAAAGTGCTTTTTCCACACTAATACAAGTGCAAAAGTGGTTTCCTGCACCAACACAAGTGTGAAAAGTGGTTTTTCAACACGAACACAAGTGCGAAAAGTGGTTTTTCAACACTAACACAAGTGCGAAAAGTATTTTTTCCACACTAATACAAGTGCAAAAGTGGTTCCTGCACCAACACAAGTGCGAAAAGTGGTTTTTCAACACTAACACAAGTGCGAAAAGTGGTTTTTCAACACTAACACAAGTGCGAAAAATGGTTTTTCAACACCAACACAAGAGCGAAAAGTGGTATTTCCACACTAATACAAGTGCAAAAGTGGTTTCCTGCACCAACACAAGTGCGAAAAGTGGTTTTTCAACACTAACACAAGTGCGAAAAGTGGTTTTTCAACACTATCACATGTGCAAAAAGTGTTTTTTCCACACTAATACAAGTGCAAAAGTGGTTTCCTGCACCAACACAAGTGCGAAAAGTGGTTTTTCAACACTAACACAAGTGCGAAAAGTGGTTTTTCCACACTAATACAAGTGCAAAAGTGGTTTCCTGCACCAACACAAGTGCGAAAAGTGGTTTTTCAACACTAACACAAGTGCGAAAAGTGGTTTTTCAACACTATCACAAGTGCAAAAAGTGTTTTTTCCACACTAATACAAGTGCAAAAGTGGTTTCCTGCACCAACACAAGTGCGAAAAGTGGTTTTTCAACACTAACACAAGTGCAAAAAGTGGTTTTTCAACACTAACACAAGTGCTAAAAGTGGTTTTTCCACACAAATACAAGTGCAAAACTGGTTTCCTGCACCAACACAAGTGCGAAAATTGGTTTTTCAACACTAACACAAGTGCAAAAAGTGGTTTTTCAACACTATCACAAGTGCAAAAAGTGTTTTTTCCACACTAATACAAGTGCAAAAGTGGTTTCCTGCACCAACACAAGTGCAAAAAGTGGTTTTTCAACACTAACACAAGTGCGAAAAGTGGTTTTTCAACACTAACACAAGTGCAAAAAGTGGTTTTTCAACACTATCACAAGTGCAAAAAGTGTTTTGTTTCCACACTAATACAAGTGCAAAAGTGGTTTCCTGCACCAACACAGGTGTGAAAAGTGGTTTTTCAACACTAACAAAAGTGCGAAAAGTGGTTTTTCAACACTAACACAAGTGCGAAAAGTGGTTTTGCCACACTAATACAAGTGCTAAAGTGGTTTCCTGCACCAACACAAGTGCGAAAAGTGGTTTTTCAACACTAACACAAGTGCGAAAAGTGGTTTTTCAACACTATCACAAGTGCAAAAAGTGTTTTTTCCACACTAATACAAGTGCAAAAGTGGTTTCCTGCACCAACACAAGTGCGAAAAGTGGTTTTTCAACACTAACACAAGTGCAAAAAGTGGTTTTTCAACACTAACACAAGTGCGAAAAGTGGTTTTTCCACACAAATACAAGTGCAAAACTGGTTTCCTGCACCAACACAAGTGCGAAAATTGGTTTTTCAACACTAACACAAGTGCAAAAAGTGGTTTTTCAACACTATCACAAGTGCAAAAAGTGTTTTTTCCACACTAATACAATTGCAAAAGTGGTTTCCTGCACCAACACAAGTGCAAAAAGTGGTTTTTCAACACTAACACAAGTGCGAAAAGTGGTTTTTCAACACTAACACAAGTGCGAAAAGTGGTTTTTCCACACTAATACAAGTGCAAAAGTGGTTTCGTGCACCAACACAAGTGCGAACAGTGGTTTTTCAACACTAACACAAGTGCGAAAAGTGGTTTTTCAACACTATCACAAGTGCAAAAAGTGTTTTTTTCCACACTAATACAAGTGCAAAAGTGGTTTCCTGCACAAACACAGGTGCGAAAAGTGGTTTTTCAACACTAACACAATTGCGAAAATTGGTTTTTCACCACTCACACAAGTGCGAAAAGTGGTTTTTCCACACTAATACAAGTGCAAAAGTGGTTTCCTGCACCAACACAAGTGCGAAAAGTGGTTTTTCAACACTAACACAAGTGCGAAAAGTGGTTTTTCAACACTAACACAAGTGCGAAAAGTGGTTTTTCCACACTAATACAAGTGCAAAAGTGGTTTCCTGCACCAACACAAGTGCGAAAAGTGGATTTTCAACACTAACACAAGTGCGAAAAGTGGGTTTCAACACTATCACAAGTGCAAAAAGTGTTTTTTCCACACTAATACAAGTGCAAAAGTGGTTTCCTGCACCAACACAAGTGCGAAAAGTGGTTTTTCAACACTAACACAAGTGTGAAAAGTGGTCTTTCAACACTAACACAAGTGCAAAAAGTGTTTTTTCCACACTAATACAAGTGCAAAAGTGGTTTCCTGCACCAACACAAGTGCGAAAAGTGGTTTTTCAACTCTAACACAAGTGCGAAAAGTGGTCTTTCAACACTAACACAAGTGCGAAAAGTGTTTTTTCCACACTAATACAAGTGCAAAAGTGGTTTCCTGCACCAACACAAGTGCAAAAAGTGGTTTTTCAACACTAACACAAGTGCGAAAAGTGGTTTTTCAACACTAACACAAGTGCGAAAAGTGGTTTTTCAACACTAACACAAGTGCGAAAAGTGGTTTTTCCACACTAATACAAGCGCAAAAGTGGTTTCCTGCACCATCACAAGTGCGAAAAGTGGTTTTTCAACACTAACACAAGTGCGAAAAGTGGTTTTTCAACACTATCACAAGTGCAAAAAGTGCTTTTTCCACACTAATACAAGTGCAAAAGTGGTTTCCTGCACCAACACAAGTGCGAAAAGTGGTTTTTCAACACGAACACAAGTGCGAAAAGTGGTTTTTCAACACTAACACAAGTGCGAAAAGTATTTTTTCCACACTAATACAAGTGCAAAAGTGGTTTCCTGCACCAACACAAGTGCAAAAAGTGGTTTTTCAACACTAACACAAGTGCGAAAAGTGGTTTTTCAACACTAACACAAGTGCGAAAAGTGGTTTTTCAACACTATCACAAGTGCAAAAAGTGTTTTTTTCCACACTAATACAAGTGCAAAAGTGGTTTCCTGCACCAACACAGGTGCGAAAAGTGGTTTTTCAACACTAACACAAGTGCGAAAAGTGGTTTTTCAACACTAACACAAGTGCGAAAAGTGGTTTTGCCACACTAATACAAGTGCTAAAGTGGTTTCCTGCACCAACACAAGTGCGAAAAGTGGTTTTTCAACACTAACACAAGTGCGAAAAGTGGTTTTTCAACACTATCACAAGTGCAAAAAGTGTTTTTTCCACACTAATACAAGTGCAAAAGTGGTTTCCTGCACCAACACAAGTGCGAAAAGTGGTTTTTCAACACTAACACAAGTGCAAAAAGTGGTTTTTCAACACTAACACAAGTGCGAAAAGTGGTTTTTCCACACAAATACAAGTGCAAAACTGGTTTCCTGCACCAACACCAGTGCGAAAATTGGTTTTTCAACACTAACACAAGTGCAAAAAGTGGTTTTTCAACACTAACACAAGTGCGAAAAGTGGTTTTTCCACACTAATACAAGTGCAAAAGTGGTTTCGTTCACCAACACAAGTGCGAACAGTGGTTTTTCAACACTAACACAAGTGCGAAAAGTGGTTTTTCAACACTATCACAAGTGCAAAAAGTGTTTTTTTCCACACTAATACAAGTGCAAAAGTGGTTTCCTGCACCAACACAGGTGCGAAAAGTGGTTTTTCAACACTAACACAATTGCGAAAATTGGTTTTTCACCACTAACACAAGTGCGAAAATTGGTTTTTCCACACTAATACAAGTGCAAAAGTGGTTTCCTGCACCAACACAGTGCGAAAAGTGGTTTTTCAACACTAACACAAGTGCGAAAAGTGGTTTTTCAACAATATCACAATTGCAAAAAGTGTTTTTTCCACACTAATACAAGTGCAAAAGTGGTTTCCTGCACCAACACAAGTGCGAAAAGTGGTTTTTCAACACTAACACAAGTGCGAAAAGTGGTTTTTCAACACTAACACAAGTGCGAAAAGTGGTTTTTCCACACTAATACAAGTGCAAAAGTGGTTTCCTGCACCAACACAAGTGCGAAAAGTGGATTTTCAGCACTAACACAAGTGCGAAAAGTGGGTTTCAACACTATCACAAGTGCAAAAAGTGTTTTTTCCACACTAATACAAGTGCAAAAGTGGTTTCCTGCACCAACACAAGTGCGAAAAGTGGTTTTTCAACACTAACACAAGTGTGAAAAGTGGTCTTTCAACACTAACACAAGTGTGAAAAGTGTTTTTTCCACACTAATACAAGTGCAAAAGTGGTTTCCTGCACCAACACAAGTGCGAAAAGTGGTTTTTCAACACTAACACAAGTGCGAAAAGTGGTTTTTCAACACTAACACAAGTGCGAAAAGTGGTTTTTCAACACTAACACAAGTGCGAAAAGTGGTTTTTCCACACTAATACAAGCGCAAAAGTGGTTTCCTGCACCATCACAAGTGCGAAAAGTGGTTTTTCAACACTAACACAAGTGCGAAAAGTGGTTTTTCAACACTATCACAAGTGCAAAAAGTGCTTTTTCCACACTAATACAAGTGCAAAAGTGGTTTCCTGCACCAACACAAGTGCGAAAAGTGGTTTTTCAACACGAACACAAGTGCGAAAAGTGGTTTTTCAACACTAACACAAGTGCGAAAAGTATTTTTTCCACACTAATACAAGTGCAAAAGTGGTTCCTGCACCAACACAAGTGCGAAAAGTGGTTTTTCAACACTAACACAAGTGCGAAAAGTGGTTTTTCAACACTAACACAAGTGCGAAAAATGGTTTTTCAACACCAACACAAGAGCGAAAAGTGGTATTTCCACACTAATACAAGTGCAAAAGTGGTTTCCTGCACCAACACAAGTGCGAAAAGTGGTTTTTCAACACTAACACAAGTGCGAAAAGTGGTTTTTCAACACTATCACAAGTGCAAAAAGTGTTTTTTCCACACTAATACAAGTGCAAAAGTGGTTTCCTGCACCAACACAAGTGCGAAAAGTGGTTTTTCAACACTAACACAAGTGCGAAAAGTGGTTTTTCATCACTAACACAAGTGCGAAAAGTGGTTTTTCCACACTAATACAAATGCAAAAGTGGTTTCCTACACCAACACAAGTGCGAAAAGTGGTTTTTCAACACTAACACAAGTGCGAAAAGTGGTTTTTCAACACTATCACAAGTGCAAAAAGTGTTTTTTCCACACTAATACAAGTGCAAAAGTGGTTTCCTGCACCAACACAAGTGCGAAAAGTGGTTTTTCAACACTAACACAAGTGAGGAAAGTGGTTTTTCAACACTAACACAAGTGCGAAAAGTGGTTTTTCAACACTAACACAAGTGCGAAAAGTGGTTTTTCCACACTAATACAAGTGCAAAAGTGGTTTCCTGCACCAACACAAGTGCGAAAAGTTGTTTTTCAACACTAACACAAGTGCGAAAAGTGGTTTTTCAACACTATCACAAGTGCAAAAAGTGGTTTTTCAACACTAACACAAGTGCGAAAAGTGGTTTTACCACACTAATACAAGTGCAAAAGTGGTTTCCTGCACCAACACAAGTGCGAAAAGTGGTTTTTCAACACTAACACAAGTGCGAAAAGTGGTTTTTCAACACTATCACATGTGCAAAAAGTGTTTTTTCCACACTAATACAAGTGCAAAAGTGGTTTCCTGCACCAACACAAGTGCGAAAAGTGGTTTTTCAACACTAACACAAGTGCGAAAACTGGTTTTTCAACACTAACACAAGTGCGAAAAGTGGTTTTTCCACACTAATACAAGTGCAAAAGTGGTTTCCTGCACCAACACAAGTGCGAAAAGTGGTTTTTCAACACTAACACAAGTGCGAAAAGTGGTTTTTCAACACTATCACAAGTGCAAAAAGTGTTTTTTCCACACTAATACAAGTGCAAAAGTGGTTTCCTGCACCAACACAAGTGCGAAAAGTGGTTTTTCAACACTAACACAAGTGCAAAAAGTGGTTTTTCAACACTAACACAAGTGCGAAAAGTGGTTTTTCCACACAAATACAAGTGCAAAACTGGTTTCCTGCACCAACACAAGTGCGAAAATTGGTTTTTCAACACTAACACAAGTGCAAAATGTGGTTTTTCAACACTATCACAAGTGCAAAAAGTGTTTTTTCCACACTAATACAAGTGCAAAAGTGGTTTCCTGCACCAACACAAGTGCAAAAAGTGGTTTTTCAACACTAACACAAGTGCGAAAAGTGGTTTTTCAACACTAACACAAGTGCGAAAAGTGGTTTTTCAACACTATCACAAGTGCAAAAAGTGTTTTTTTCCACACTAATACAAGTGCAAAAGTGGTTTCCTGCACCAACACAGGTGCGAAAAGTGGTTTTTCAACACTAACACAAGTGCGAAAAGTGGTTTTTCAACACTAACACAAGTGCGAAAAGTGGTTTTGCCACACTAATACAAGTGCTAAAGTGGTTTCCTGCACCAACACAAGTGCGAAAAGTGGTTTTTCAACACTAACACAAGTGCGAAAAGTGGTTTTTCAACACTATCACAAGTGCAAAAAGTGTTTTTTCCACACTAATACAAGTGCAAAAGTGGTTTCCTGCACCAACACAAGTGCGAAAAGTGGTTTTTCAACACTAACACAAGTGCGAAAAGTGGTTTTTCCACACAAATACAAGTGCAAAACTGGTTTCCTGCACCAACACAAGTGCGAAAATTGGTTTTTCAACACTAACACAAGTGCAAAAAGTGGTTTTTCAACACTATCACAAGTGCAAAAAGTGTTTTTTCCACACTAATACAAGTGCAAAAGTGGTTTCCTGCACCAACACAGGTGCGAAAAGTGGTTTTTCAACACTAACACAATTGCGAAAATTGGTTTTTCACCACTAACACAAGTGCGAAAAGTGGTTTTTCCACACTAATACAAGTGCAAAAGTGGTTTCCTGCACCAACACAGTGCGAAAAGTGGTTTTTCAACACTAACACAAGTGCGAAAAGTGGTTTTTCAACAATATCACGATTGCAAAAAGTGTTTTTTCCACACTAATACAAGTGCAAAAGTGGTTTCCTGCACCAACACAAGTGCGAAAAGTGGTTTTTCAACACTAACACAAGTGCAAAAAGTGGTTTTTCAACACTAACACAAGTGCGAAAAGTGGTTTTTCCACACTAATACAAGTGCAAAAGTGGTTTCCTGCACCAACACAAGTGCGAAAAGTGGATTTTCAACACTAACACAAGTGCGAAAAGTGGGTTTCAACACTATCACAAGTGCAAAAAGTGCTTTTTCCACACTAATGCAAGTGCAAAAGTGGTTTCCTGCACCAACACAAGTGCGAAAAGTGGTTTTTCAACACTAACACAAGTGTGAAAAGTGGTCTTTCAACACTAACACAAGTGCGAAAAGTGTTTTTTCCACACTAATACAAGTGCAAAAGTGGTTTCCTGCACCAACACAAGTGCGAAAAGTGGTTTTTCAACACTAACACAAGTGCGAAAAGTGGTTTTTCAACACTAACACAAGTGCGAAAAGTGGTTTTGCCACACTAATACAAGTGCTAAAGTGGTTTCCTGCACCAACACAAGTGCGAAAAGTGGTTTTTCAACACTATCACAAGTGCAAAAAGTGTTTTTTCCACACTAATACAAGTGCAAAAGTGGTTTCCTGCACCAACACAAGTGCGAAAAGTGGTTTTTCAACACTAACACAAGTGCGAAAAGTGGTTTTTCCACACAAATACAAGTGCAAAACTGGTTTCCTGCACCAACACAAGTGCGAAAATTGGTTTTTCAACACTAACACAAGTGCAAAAAGTGGTTTTTCAACACTATCACAAGTGCAAAAAGTGTTTTTTCCACACTAATACAAGTGCAAAAGTGGTTTCCTGCACCAACACAGGTGCGAAAAGTGGTTTTTCAACACTAACACAATTGCGAAAATTGGTTTTTCACCACTAACACAAGTGCGAAAAGTGGTTTTTCCACACTAATACAAGTGCAAAAGTGGTTTCCTGCACCAACACAAGTGCGAAAAGTGGATTTTCAACACTAACACAAGTGCGAAAAGTGGTTTTTCAACACTATCACAAGTGCAAAAAGTGTTTTTTCCACACTAATACAAGTGCAAAAGTGGTTTCCTGCACCAACACAAGTGCGAAAAGTGGTTTTTCAACACTAACACAAGTGCGAAAAGTGGTTTTTCAACACTAACACAAGTGCGAAAAGTGGTTTTTCCACACTAATACAAGTGCAAAAGTGGTTTCCTGCACCAACACAAGTGCGAAAAGTGGATTTTCAACACTAACACAAGTGCGAAAAGTGGGTTTCAACACTATCACAAGTGCAAAAAGTGTTTTTTCCACACTAATACAAGTGCAAAAGTGGTTTCCTGCACCAACACAAGTGCGAAAAGTGGTTTTTCAACACTAACACAAGTGTGAAAAGTAGTCTTTCAACACTAACACAAGTGCGAAAAGTGTTTTTTCCACACTAATACAAGTGCAAAAGTGGTTTCCTGCACCAACACAAGTGCGAAAAGTGGTTTTTCAACACTAACACAAGTGCGAAAAGTGGTCTTTCAACACTAACACAAGTGCGAAAAGTGGTTTTTCAACACTAACACAAGTGCGAAAAGTGGTTTTTCCACACTAATACAAGCGCAAAAGTGGTTTCCTGCACCATCACAAGTGCGAAAAGTGGTTTTTCAACACTATCACAAGTGCAAAAAGTGCTTTTTCCACACTAATACAAGTGCAAAAGTGGTTTCCTGCACCAACACAAGTGCGAAAAGTGGTTTTTCAACACGAACACAAGTGCGAAAAGTGGTTTTTCAACACTAACACAAGTGCGAAAAGTATTTTTTCCACACTAATACAAGTGCAAAAGTGGTTCCTGCACCAACACAAGTGCGAAAAGTGGTTTTTCAACACTAACACAAGTGCGAAAAGTGGTTTTTCAACACTAACACAAGTGCGAAAAGTGGTTTTTCAACACTATCACAAGTGCAAAAAGTGTTTTTTCCACACTAATACAAGTGCAAAAGTGGTTTCCTGCACCAACACAAGTGCGAAAAGTGGTTTTTCAACACTAACACAAGTGCGAAAAGTGGTTTTTCATCACTAACACAAGTGCGAAAAGTGGTTTTTCCACACTAATACAAATGCAAAAGTGGTTTCCTACACCAACACAAGTGCGAAAAGTGGTTTTTCAACACTAACACAAGTGCGAAAAGTGGTTTTTCAACACTATCACAAGTGCAAAAAGTGTTTTTTCCACACTAATACAAGTGCAAAAGTGGTTTCCTGCACCAACACAAGTGCGAAAAGTGGTTTTTCAACACTAACACAAGTGAGGAAAGTGGTTTTTCAACACTAACACAAGTGCGAAAAGTGGTTTTTCAACACTAACACAAGTGCGAAAAGTGGTTTTTCCACACTAATACAAGTGCAAAAGTGGTTTCCTGCACCAACACAAGCGCGAAAAGTTGTTTTTCAACACTAACACAAGTGCGAAGAGTGGTTTTTCAACACTATCACAAGTGCAAAAAGTGGTTTTTCAACACTAACACAAGTGCGAAAAGTGGTTTTTCCACACTAATACAAGTGCAAAAGTGGTTTCCTGCACCAACACAAGTGCGAAAAGTGGTTTTTCAACACTAACACAAGTGCGAAAAGTGGTTTTTCAACACTATCACAAGTGCAAAAAGTGTTTTTTCCACACTAATACAAGTGCAAAAGTGGTTTCCTGCACCAACACAAGTGCGAAAAGTGGTTTTTCAACACTAACACAAGTGCGAAAACTGGTTTTTCAACACTAACACAAGTGCGAAAAGTGGTTTTTCCACACTAATACAAGTGCAAAAGTGGTTTCCTCTACCAACACAAGTGCGAAAAGTGGTTTTTCAACACTAACACAAGTGCGAAAAGTGGTTTTTCAACACTATCACAAGTGCAAAAAGTGTTTTTTCCACACTAATACAAGTGCAAAAGTGGTTTCCTGCACCAACACAAGTGCGAAAAGTGGTTTTTCAACACTAACACAAGTGCAAAAAGTGGTTTTTCAACACTAACACAAGTGCGAAAAGTGGTTTTTCCACACAAATACAAGTGCAAAACTGGTTTCCTGCACCAACACAAGTGCGAAAATTGGTTTTTCAACACTAACACAAGTGCAAAAAGTGGTTTTTCAACACTATCACAAGTGCAAAAAGTGTTTTTTCCACACTAATACAAGTGCAAAAGTGGTTTCCTGCACCAACACAAGTGCAAAAAGTGGTTTTTCAACACTAACACAAGTGCGAAAAGTGGTTTTTCAACACTATCACAAGTGCAAAAAGTGTTTTTTCCACACTAATACAAGTGCAAAAGTGGTTTCCTGCACCAACACAGGTGCGAAAAGTGGTTTTTCAACACTAACACAATTGCGAAAATTGGTTTTTCACCACTAACACAAGTGCGAAAAGTGGTTTTTCCACACTAATACAAGTGCAAAAGTGGTTTCCTGCACCAACACAGTGCGAAAAGTGGTTTTTCAACACTAACACAAGTGCGAAAAGTGGTTTTTCAACAATATCACAATTGCAAAAAGTGTTTTTTCCACACTAATACAAGTGCAAAAGTGGTTTCCTGCACCAACACAAGTGCGAAAAGTGGTTTTTCAACACTAACACAAGTGCGAAAAGTGGTTTTTCAACACTAACACAAGTGCGAAAAGTGGTTTTTCCACACTAATACAAGTGCAAAAGTGGTTTCCTGCACCAACACAAGTGCGAAAAGTGGATTTTCAACACTAACACAAGTGCGAAAAGTGGGTTTCAACACTATCACAAGTGCAAAAAGTGTTTTTTCCACACTAATACAAGTGCAAAAGTGGTTTCCTGCACCAACACAAGTGCGAAAAGTGGTTTTTCAACACTAACACAAGTGTGAAAAGTGGTCTTTCAACACTAACACAAGTGCGAAAAGTGTTTTTTCCACACTAATACAAGTGCAAAAGTGGTTTCCTGCACCAACACAAGTGCGAAAAGTGGTTTTTCAACACTAACACAAGTGCGAAAAGTGGTTTTTCAACACTAACACAAGTGCGAAAAGTGGTTTTGCCACACTAATGCAAGTGCTAAAGTGGTTTCCTGCACCAACACAAGTGCGAAAAGTGGTTTTTCAACACTATCACAAGTGCAAAAAGTGTTTTTTCCACACTAATACAAGTGCAAAAGTGGTTTCCTGCACCAACACAAGTGCGAAAAGTGGTTTTTCAACACTAACACAAGTGCGAACAGTGGTTTTTCCACACAAATACAAGTGCAAAACTGGTTTCCTGCACCAACACAAGTGCGAAAATTGGTTTTTCAACACTAACACAAGTGCAAAAAGTGGTTTTTCAACACTATCACAAGTGCAAAAAGTGTTTTTTCCACACTAATACAAGTGCAAAAGTGGTTTCCTGCACCAACACAGGTGCGAAAAGTGGTTTTTCAACACTAACACAATTGCGAAAATTGGTTTTTCACCACTAACACAAGTGCGAAAAGTGGTTTTTCCACACTAATACAAGTGCAAAAGTGGTTTCCTGCACCAACACAGTGCGAAAAGTGGTTTTTCAACACTAACACAAGTGCGAAAAGTGGTTTTTCAACAATATCACAATTGCAAAAAGTGTTTTTTCCACACTAATACAAGTGCAAAAGTGGTTTCCTGCACCAACACAAGTGCGAAAAGTGGTTTTTCAACACTAACACAAGTGCGAAAAGTGGTTTTTCAACACTAACACAAGTGCGAAAAGTGGTTTTTCCACACTAATACAAGTGCAAAAGTGGTTTCCTGCACCAACACAAGTGCGAAAAGTGGATTTTCAACACTAACACAAGTGCGAAAAGTGGGTTTCAACACTATCACAAGTGCAAAAAGTGTTTTTTCCACACTAATACAAGTGCAAAAGTGGTTTCCTGCACCAACACAAGTGCGAAAAGTGGTTTTTCAACACTAACACAAGTGTGAAAAGTGGTCTTTCAACACTAACACAAGTGCGAAAAGTGTTTTTTCCACACTAATACAAGTGCAAAAGTGGTTTCCTGCACCAACACAAGTGCGAAAAGTGGTTTTTCAACACTAACACAAGTGCGAAAAGTGGTTTTTCAACACTAACACAAGTGCGAAAAGTGGTTTTTCAACACTAACACAAGTGCGAAAAGTGGTTTTTCCACACTAATACAAGCGCAAAAGTGGTTTCCTGCACCATCACAAGTGCGAAAAGTGGTTTTTCAACACTATCACAAGTGCAAAAAGTGCTTTTTCCACACTAATACAAGTGCAAAAGTGGTTTCCTGCACCAACACAAGTGCGAAAAGTGGTTTTTCAACACGAACACAAGTGCGAAAAGTGGTTTTTCAACACTAACACAAGTGCGAAAAGTATTTTTTCCACACTAATACAAGTGCAAAAGTGGTTCCTGCACCAACACAAGTGCGAAAAGTGGTTTTTCAACACTAACACAAGTGCGAAAAGTGGTTTTTCAACACTAACACAAGTGCGAAAAGTGGTTTTTCAACACTATCACAAGTGCAAAAAGTGTTTTTTCCACACTAATACAAGTGCAAAAGTGGTTTCCTGCACCAACACAAGTGCGAAAAGTGGTTTTTCAACACTAACACAAGTGCGAAAAGTGGTTTTTCATCACTAACACAAGTGCGAAAAGTGGTTTTTCCACACTAATACAAATGCAAAAGTGGTTTCCTACACCAACACAAGTGCGAAAAGTGGTTTTTCAACACTAACACAAGTGCGAAAAGTGGTTTTTCAACACTATCACAAGTGCAAAAAGTGTTTTTTCCACACTAATACAAGTGCAAAAGTGGTTTCCTGCACCAACACAAGTGCGAAAAGTGGTTTTTCAACACTAACACAAGTGAGGAAAGTGGTTTTTCAACACTAACACAAGTGCGAAAAGTGGTTTTTCAACACTATCACAAGTGCAAAAAGTGTTTTTTTCCACACTAATACAAGTGCAAAAGTGGTTTCCTGCACCAACACAGGTGCGAAAAGTGGTTTTTCAACACTAACACAAGTGCGAAAAGTGGTTTTTCAACACTAACACAAGTGCGAAAAGTGGTTTTGCCACACTAATACAAGTGCTAAAGTGGTTTCCTGCACCAACACAAGTGCGAAAAGTGGTTTTTCAACACTAACACAAGTGCGAAAAGTGGTTTTTCAACACTATCACAAGTGCAAAAAGTGTTTTTTCCACACTAATACAAGTGCAAAAGTGGTTTCCTGCACCAACACAAGTGCAAAAAGTGGTTTTTCAACACTAACACAAGTGCGAAAAGTGGTTTTTCCACACAAATACAAGTGCAAAACTGGTTTCCTGCACCAACACAAGTGCGAAAATTGGTTTTTCAACACTAACACAAGTGCAAAAAGTGGTTTTTCAACACTATCACAAGTGCAAAAAGTGTTTTTTCCACACTAATACAAGTGCAAAAGTGGTTTCCTGCACCAACACAAGTGCAAAAAGTGGTTTTTCAACACTAACACAAGTGCGAAAAGTGGTTTTTCAACACTAACACAAGTGCGAAAAGTGGTTTTTCAACACTATCACAAGTGCAAAAAGTGTTTTT
Source organism: Myxine glutinosa (assembly GCF_964187855.1). Lineage (NCBI taxonomy): Eukaryota > Metazoa > Chordata > Myxini > Myxiniformes > Myxinidae > Myxine > Myxine glutinosa. The sequence goes on along the minus strand of NW_027616888.1, from coordinate 92,639 downwards.
TTCCACACTAATACAAGTGCAAAAGTGGTTTCCTGCACCAACACAGGTGCGAAAAGTGGTTTTTCAACACTAACACAAGTGCGAAAAGTGGTTTTTCAACACTAACACAAGTGCGAAAAGTGGTTTTGCCACACTAATACAAGTGCTAAAGTGGTTTCCTGCACCAACACAAGTGCGAAAAGTGGTTTTTCAACACTAACACAAGTGCGAAAAGTGGTTTTTCAACACTATCACAAGTGCAAAAAGTGTTTTTTCCACACTAATAAAAGTGCAAAAGTGGTTTCCTGCACCAACACAAGTGCGAAAAGTGGTTTTTCAACACTAACACAAGTGCAAAAAGTGGTTTTTCAACACTAACACAAGTGCGAAAAGTGGTTTTTCCACACAAATACAAGTGCAAAACTGGTTTCCTGCACCAACACAAGTGCGAAAATTGGTTTTTCAACACTAACACAAGTGCAAAAAGTGGTTTTTCAACACTATCACAAGTGCAAAAAGTGTTTTTTCCACACTAATACAAGTGCAAAAGTGGTTTCCTGCACCAACACAGGTGCGAAAAGTGGTTTTTCAACACTAACACAATTGCGAAAATTGGGTTTTCACCACTAACACAAGTGCGAAAAGTGGTTTTTCCACACTAATACAAGTGCAAAAGTGGTTTCCTGCACCAACACAGTGCGAAAAGTGGTTTTTCAACACTAACACAAGTGCGAAAAGTGGTTTTTCAACAATATCACAATTGCAAAAAGTGTTTTTTCCACACTAATACAAGTGCAAAAGTGGTTTCCTGCACCAACACAAGTGCGAAAAGTGTTTTTTCAACACTAACACAAGTGCGAAAAGTGGTTTTTCAACACTAACACAAGTGCGAAAAGTGGTTTTTCCACACTAATACAAGTGCAAAAGTGGTTTCCTGCACCAACACAAGTGCGAAAAGTGGATTTTCAACACTAACACAAGTGCGAAAAGTGGGTTTCAACACTATCATAAGTGCAAAAAGTGTTTTTTCCACACTAATACAAGTGCAAAAGTGGTTTCCTGCACCAACACAAGTGCGAAAAGTGGTTTTTCAACACTAACACAAGTGTGAAAAGTGGTCTTTCAACACTAACACAAGTGCGAAAAGTCTTTTTTCCACACTAATACAAGTGCAAAAGTGATTTCCTGCACCAACACAAGTGCGAAAAGTGGTTTTTCAACACTAACACAAGTGCGAAAAGTGGTTTTTCAACACTAACACAAGTGCGAAAAGTGGTTTTTCAACACTAACACAAGTGCGAAAAGTGGTTTTTCCACACTAATACAAGCGCAAAAGTGGTTTCCTGCACCAACACAAGTGCGAAAAGTGGTTTTTCAACACTAACACAAGTGCGAAAAGTGGTTTTTCAACACTAACACAAGTGCGAAAAGTGGTTTTTCAACACTAACACAAGTGCGAAAAGTGGTTTTTCCACACTAATACAAGCGCAAAAGTGGTTTCCTGCACCATCACAAGTGCGAAAAGTGGTTTTTCAACACTAACACAAGTGCGAAAAGTGGTTTTTCAACACTATCACAAGTGCAAAAAGTGCTTTTTCCACACTAATACAAGTGCAAAAGTGGTTTCCTGCACCAACACAAGTGCGAAAAGTGGTTTTTCAACACGAACACAAGTGCGAAAAGTGGTTTTTCAACACTAACACAAGTGCGAAAAGTATTTTTTCCACACTAATACAAGTGCAAAAGTGGTTCCTGCACCAACACAAGTGCGAAAAGTGGTTTTTCAACACTAACACAAGTGCGAAAAGTGGTTTTTCAACACTAACACAAGTGCGAAAAATGGTTTTTCAACACCAACACAATTGCGAAAATTGGTTTTTCACCACTAACACAAGTGCGAAAATTGGTTTTTCCACACTAATACAAGTGCAAAAGTGGTTTCCTGCACCAACACAGTGCGAAAAGTGGTTTTTCAACACTAACACAAGTGCGAAAAGTGGTTTTTCAACAATATCACAATTGCAAAAAGTGTTTTTTCCACACTAATACAAGTGCAAAAGTGGTTTCCTGCACCAACACAAGTGCAAAAAGTGGTTTTTCAACACTAACACAAGTGCGAAAAGTGGTTTTTCAACACTAACACAAGTGCGAAAAGTGGTTTTTCCACACTAATACAAGTGCAAAAGTGGTTTCCTGCACCAACACAAGTGCGAAAAGTGGATTTTCAGCACTAACACAAGTGCGAAAAGTGGGTTTCAACACTATCACAAGTGCAAAAAGTGTTTTTTCCACACTAATACAAGTGCAAAAGTGGTTTCCTGCACCAACACAAGTGCGAAAAGTGGTTTTTCAACACTAACACAAGTGTGAAAAGTGGTCTTTCAACACTAACACAAGTGCGAAAAGTGTTTTTTCCACACTAATACAAGTGCAAAAGTGGTTTCCTGCACCAACACAAGTGCGAAAAGTGGTTTTTCAACACTAACACAAGTGCGAAAAGTGGTTTTTCAACACTAACACAAGTGCGAAAAGTGGTTTTTCCACACTAATACAAGTGCAAAAGTGGTTTCCTGCACCAACACAAGTGCGAAAAGTGGATTTTCAACACTAACACAAGTGCGAAAAGTGGGTTTCAACACTATCACAAGTGCAAAAAGTGTTTTTTCCACACTAATACAAGTGCAAAAGTGGTTTCCTGCACCAACACAAGTGCGAAAAGTGGTTTTTCAACACTAACACAAGTGTGAAAAGTGGTCTTTCAACACTAACACAAGTGCGAAAAGTCTTTTTTCCACACTAATACAAGTGCAAAAGTGATTTCCTGCACCAACACAAGTGCGAAAAGTGGTTTTTCAACACTAACACAAGTGCGAAAAGTGGTTTTTCAACACTAACACAAGTGCGAAAAGTGGTTTTTCAACACTAACACAAGTGCGAAAAGTGGTTTTTCCACACTAATACAAGCGCAAAAGTGGTTTCCTGCACCAACACAAGTGCGAAAAGTGGTTTTTCAACACTAACACAAGTGCGAAAAGTGGTTTTTCAACACTAACACAAGTGCGAAAAGTGGTTTTTCAACACTAACACAAGTGCGAAAAGTGGTTTTTCCACACTAATACAAGCGCAAAAGTGGTTTCCTGCACCATCACAAGTGCGAAAAGTGGTTTTTCAACACTAACACAAGGGCGAAAAGTGGTTTTTCAACACTATCACAAGTGCAAAAAGTGCTTTTTCCACACTAATACAAGTGCAAAAGTGGTTTCCTGCACCAACACAAGTGCGAAAAGTGGTTTTTCAACACGAACACAAGTGCGAAAAGTGGTTTTTCAACACTAACACAAGTGCGAAAAGTATTTTTTCCACACTAATACAAGTGCAAAAGTGGTTCCTGCACCAACACAAGTGCGAAAAGTGGTTTTTCAACACTAACACAAGTGCGAAAAGTGGTTTTTCAACACTAACACAAGTGCGAAAAATGGTTTTTCAACACCAACACAATTGCGAAAATTGGTTTTTCACCACTAACACAAGTGCGAAAATTGGTTTTTCCACACTAATACAAGTGCAAAAGTGGTTTCCCGCACCAACACAGTGCGAAAAGTGGTTTTTCAACACTAACACAAGTGCGAAAAGTGGTTTTTCAACAATATCACAATTGCAAAAAGTGTTTTTTCCACACTAATACAAGTGCAAAAGTGGTTTCCTGCACCAACACAAGTGCAAAAAGTGGTTTTTCAACACTAACACAAGTGCGAAAAGTGGTTTTTCAACACTAACACAAGTGCGAAAAGTGGTTTTTCCACACTAATACAAGTGCAAAAGTGGTTTCCTGCACCAACACAAGTGCGAAAAGTGGATTTTCAGCACTAACACAAGTGCGAAAAGTGGGTTTCAACACTATCACAAGTGCAAAAAGTGTTTTTTCCACACTAATACAAGTGCAAAAGTGGTTTCCTGCACCAACACAAGTGCGAAAAGTGGTTTTTCAACACTAACACAAGTGTGAAAAGTGGTCTTTCAACACTAACACAAGTGCGAAAAGTGTTTTTTCCACACTAATACAAGTGCAAAAGTGGTTTCCTGCACCAACACAAGTGCGAAAAGTGGTTTTTCAACACTAACACAAGTGCGAAAAGTGGTTTTTCAACACTAACACAAGTGCGAAAAGTGGTTTTTCAACACTAACACAAGTGCGAAAAGTGGTTTTTCCACACTAATACAAGCGCAAAAGTGGTTTCCTGCACCATCACAAGTGCGAAAAGTGGTTTTTCAACACTAACACAAGTGCGAAAAGTGGTTTTTCAACACTATCACAAGTGCAAAAAGTGCTTTTTCCACACTAATACAAGTGCAAAAGTGGTTTCCTGCACCAACACAAGTGCGAAAAGTGGTTTTTCAACACTAACACAAGTGCGAAAAGTGGTTTTTCAACACTAACACAAGTGCGAAAAGTATTTTTTCCACACTAATACAAGTGCAAAAGTGGTTCCTGCACCAACACAAGTGCGAAAAGTGGTTTTTCAACACTAACACAAGTGCGAAAAGTGGTTTTTCAACACTAACACAAGTGCGAAAAATGGTTTTTCAACACCAACACAAGAGCGAAAAGTGGTATTTCCACACTAATACAAGTGCAAAAGTGGTTTCCTGCACCAACACAAGTGCGAAAAGTGGTTTTTCAACACTAACACAAGTGCGATAAGTGGTTTTTCAACACTATCACAAGTGCAAAAAGTGTTTTTTCCACACTAATACAAGTGCAAAAGTGGTTTCCTGCACCAACACAAGTGCGAAAAGTGGTTTTTCAACACTAACACAAGTGCGAAAAGTGGTTTTTCATCACTAACACAAGTGCGAAAAGTGGTTTTTCCACACTAATACAAATGCAAAAGTGGTTTCCTGCACCAACACAAGTGCGAAAAGTGGTTTTTCAACACTAACACAAGTGTGAAAAGTAGTCTTTCAACACTAACACAAGTGCGAAAAGTGTTTTTTCCACACTAATACAAGTGCAAAAGTGGTTTCCTGCACCAACACAAGTGCGAAAAGTGGTTTTTCAACACTAACACAAGTGCGAAAAGTGGTCTTTCAACACTAACACAAGTGCGAAAAGTGGTTTTTCAACACTAACACAAGTGCGAAAAGTGGTTTTTCCACACTAATACAAGCGCAAAAGTGGTTTCCTGCACCATCACAAGTGCGAAAAGTGGTTTTTCAACACTATCACAAGTGCAAAAAGTGCTTTTTCCACACTAATACAAGTGCAAAAGTGGTTTCCTGCACCAACACAAGTGCGAAAAGTGGTTTTTCAACACGAACACAAGTGCGAAAAGTGGTTTTTCAACACTAACACAAGTGCGAAAAGTATTTTTTCCACACTAATACAAGTGCAAAAGTGGTTCCTGCACCAACACAAGTGCGAAAAGTGGTTTTTCAACACTAACACAAGTGCGAAAAGTGGTTTTTCAACACTAACACAAGTGCGAAAAGTGGTTTTTCAACACTATCACAAGTGCAAAAAGTGTTTTTTCCACACTAATACAAGTGCAAAAGTGGTTTCCTGCACCAACACAAGTGCGAAAAGTGGTTTTTCAACACTAACACAAGTGCGAAAAGTGGTTTTTCATCACTAACACAAGTGCGAAAAGTGGTTTTTCCACACTAATACAAATGCAAAAGTGGTTTCCTACACCAACACAAGTGCGAAAAGTGGTTTTTCAACACTAACACAAGTGCGAAAAGTCGTTTTTCAACACTATCACAAGTGCAAAAAGTGTTTTTTCCACACTAATACAAGTGCAAAAGTGGTTTCCTGCACCAACACAAGTGCGAAAAGTGGTTTTTCAACACTAACACAAGTGAGGAAAGTGGTTTTTCAACACTAACACAAGTGCGAAAAGTGGTTTTTCAACACTAACACAAGTGCGAAAAGTGGTTTTTCCACACTAATACAAGTGCAAAAGTGGTTTCCTGCACCAACACAAGCGCGAAAAGTTGTTTTTCAACACTAACACAAGTGCGAAGAGTGGTTTTTCAACACTATCACAAGTGCAAAAAGTGGTTTTCAACACTAACACAAGTGCGAAAAGTGGTTTTTCCACACTAATACAAGTGCAAAAGTGGTTTCCTGCACCAACACAAGTGCGAAAAGTGGTTTTTCAACACTAACACAAGTGCGAAAAGTGGTTTTTCAACACTATCACAAGTGCAAAAAGTGTTTTTTCCACACTAATACAAGTGCAAAAGTGGTTTCCTGCACCAACACAAGTGCGAAAAGTGGTTTTTCAACACTAACACAAGTGCGAAAACTGGTTTTTCAACACTAACACAAGTGCGAAAAGTGGTTTTTCCACACTAATACAAGTGCAAAAGTGGTTTCCTGCACCAACACAAGTGCGAAAAGTGGTTTTTCAACACTAACACAAGTGCCGAAAAGTGGTTTTCAACACTATCACAAGTGCAAAAAGTGTTTTTTCCACACTAATACAAGTGCAAAAGTGGTTTCCTGCACCAACACAAGTGCGAAAAGTGGTTTTTCAACACTAACACAAGTGCGAAAAGTGGTTTTTCCACACAAATACAAGTGCAAAACTGGTTTCCTGCACCAACACAAGTGCGAAAATTGGTTTTTCAACACTAACACAAGTGCAAAAAGTGGTTTTTCAACACTATCACAAGTGCAAAAAGTGTTTTTTCCACACTAATACAAGTGCAAAAGTGGTTTCCTGCACCAACACAGGTGCGAAAAGTGGTTTTTCAACACTAACACAATTGCGAAAATTGGTTTTTCACCACTAACACAAGTGCGAAAAGTGGTTTTTCAACAATATCACAATTGCAAAAAGTGTTTTTTCCACACTAATACAAGTGCAAAAGTGGTTTCCTGCACCAACACAGTGCGAAAAGTGGTTTTTCAACACTAACACAAGTGCGAAAAGTGGTTTTTCAACAATATCACAATTGCAAAAAGTGTTTTTTCCACACTAATACAAGTGCAAAAGTGGTTTCCTGCACCAACACAAGTGCGAAAAGTGGTTTTTCAACACTAACACAAGTGCGAAAAGTGGTTTTTCAACACTAACACAAGTGCGAAAAGTGGTTTTTCCACACTAATACAAGTGCAAAAGTGGTTTCATGCACCAACACAAGTGCGAAAAGTGGATTTTCAACACTAACACAAGTGCGAAAAGTGGGTTTCAACACTATCACAAGTGCAAAAAGTGTTTTTTCCACACTAATACAAGTGCAAAAGTGGTTTCCTGCACCAACACAAGTGCGAAAAGTGGTTTTTCAACACTAACACAAGTGTGAAAAGTGGTCTTTCAACACTAACACAAGTGCGAAAAGTGTTTTTTCCACACTAATACAAGTGCAAAAGTGGTTTCCTGCACCAACACAAGTGCGAAAAGTGGTTTTTCAACACTAACACAAGTGCGAAAAGTGGTTTTTCAACACTAACACAAGTGCGAAAAGTGGTTTTGCCACACTAATACAAGTGCTAAAGTGGTTTCCTGCACCAACACAAGTGCGAAAAGTGGTTTTTCAACACTATCACAAGTGCAAAAAGTGTTTTTTCCACACTAATACAAGTGCAAAAGTGGTTTCCTGCACCAACACAAGTGCGAAAAGTGGTTTTTCAACACTAACACAAGTGCGAAAAGTGGTTTTTCCACACAAATACAAGTGCAAAACTGGTTTCCTGCACCAACACAAGTGCGAAAATTGGTTTTTCAACACTAACACAAGTGCAAAAAGTGGTTTTTCAACACTATCACAAGTGCAAAAAGTGTTTTTTCCACACTAATACAAGTGCAAAAGTGGTTTCCTGCACCAACACAGGTGCGAAAAGTGGTTTTTCAACACTAACACAAGTGCGAAAAGTGGTTTTTCATCACTAACACAAGTGCGAAAAGTGGTTTTTCCACACTAATACAAATGCAAAAGTGGTTTCCTACACCAACACAAGTGCGAAAAGTGGTTTTTCAACACTAACACAAGTGCGAAAAGTGGTTTTTCAACACTATCACAAGTGCAAAAAGTGTTTTTTCCACACTAATACAAGTGCAAAAGTGGTTTCCTGCACCAACACAAGTGCGAAAAGTGGTTTTTCAACACTAACACAAGTGAGGAAAGTGGTTTTTCAACACTAACACAAGTGCGAAAAGTGGTTTTTCAACACTAACACAAGTGCGAAAAGTGGTTTTTCCACACTAATACAAGTGCAAAAGTGGTTTCCTGCACCAACACAAGTGCGAAAAGTTGTTTTTCAACACTAACACAAGTGCGAAGAGTGGTTTTTCAACACTATCACAAGTGCAAAAAGTGGTTTTTCAACACTAACACAAGTGCGAAAAGTGGTTTTTCCACACTAATACAAGTGCAAAAGTGGTTTCCTGCACCAACACAAGTGCGAAAAGTGGTTTTTCAACACTAACACAAGTGCGAAAAGTGGTTTTTCAACACTATCACAAGTGCAAAAAGTGTTTTTTCCACACTAATACAAGTGCAAAAGTGGTTTCCTGCACCAACACAAGTGCGAAAAGTGGTTTTTCAACACTAACACAAGTGCGAAAACTGGTTTTTCAACACTAACACAAGTGCGAAAAGTGGTTTTTCCACACTAATACAAGTGCAAAAGTGGTTTCCTGCACCAACACAAGTGCGAAAAGTGGTTTTTCAACACTAACACAAGTGCGAAAAGTGGTTTTCAACACTATCACAAGTGCAAAAAGTGTTTTTTCCACACTAATACAAGTGCAAAAGTGGTTTCCTGCACCAACACAAGTGCGAAAAGTGGTTTTTCAACACTAACACAAGTGCGAAAAGTGGTTTTTCCACACAAATACAAGTGCAAAACTGGTTTCCTGCACCAACACAAGTGCGAAAATTGGTTTTTCAACACTAACACAAGTGCAAAAAGTGGTTTTTCAACACTATCACAAGTGCAAAAAGTGTTTTTTCCACACTAATACAAGTGCAAAAGTGGTTTCCTGCACCAACACAGGTGCGAAAAGTGGTTTTTCAACACTAACACAATTGCGAAAATTGGTTTTTCACCACTAACACAAGTGCGAAAAGTGGTTTTTCAACAATATCACAATTGCAAAAAGTGTTTTTTCCACACTAATACAAGTGCAAAAGTGGTTTCCTGCACCAACACAGTGCGAAAAGTGGTTTTTCAACACTAACACAAGTGCGAAAAGTGGTTTTTCAACAATATCACAATTGCAAAAAGTGTTTTTTCCACACTAATACAAGTGCAAAAGTGGTTTCCTGCACCAACACAAGTGCGAAAAGTGGTTTTTCAACACTAACACAAGTGCGAAAAGTGGTTTTTCAACACTAACACAAGTGCGAAAAGTGGTTTTTCCACACTAATACAAGTGCAAAAGTGGTTTCATGCACCAACACAAGTGCGAAAAGTGGATTTTCAACACTAACACAAGTGCGAAAAGTGGGTTTCAACACTATCACAAGTGCAAAAAGTGTTTTTTCCACACTAATACAAGTGCAAAAGTGGTTTCCTGCACCAACACAAGTGCGAAAAGTGGTTTTTCAACACTAACACAAGTGTGAAAAGTGGTCTTTCAACACTAACACAAGTGCGAAAAGTGTTTTTTCCACACTAATACAAGTGCAAAAGTGGTTTCCTGCACCAACACAAGTGCGAAAAGTGGTTTTTCAACACTAACACAAGTGCGAAAAGTGGTTTTTCAACACTAACACAAGTGCGAAAAGTGGTTTTGCCACACTAATACAAGTGCTAAAGTGGTTTCCTGCACCAACACAAGTGCGAAAAGTGGTTTTTCAACACTATCACAAGTGCAAAAAGTGTTTTTTCCACACTAATACAAGTGCAAAAGTGGTTTCCTGCACCAACACAAGTGCGAAAAGTGGTTTTTCAACACTAACACAAGTGCGAAAAGTGGTTTTTCCACACAAATACAAGTGCAAAACTGGTTTCCTGCACCAACACAAGTGCGAAAATTGGTTTTTCAACACTAACACAAGTGCAAAAAGTGGTTTTTCAACACTATCACAAGTGCAAAAAGTGTTTTTTCCACACTAATACAAGTGCAAAAGTGGTTTCCTGCACCAACACAGGTGCGAAAAGTGGTTTTTCAACACTAACACAATTGCGAAAATTGGTTTTTCACCACTAACACAAGTGCGAAAAGTGGTTTTTCCACACTAATACAAGTGCAAAAGTGGTTTCCTGCACCAACACAGTGCGAAAAGTGCTTTTTCAACACTAACACAAGTGCGAAAAGTGGTTTTTCAACAATATCACAATTGCAAAAAGTGTTTTTTCCACACTAATACAAGTGCAAAAGTGGTTTCCTGCACCAACACAAGTGCGAAAAGTGGTTTTTCAACACTAACACAAGTGCGAAAAGTGGTTTTTCAACACTAACACAAGTGCGAAAAGTGGTTTTTCCACACTAATACAAGTGCAAAAGTGGTTTCCTGCACCAACACAAGTGCGAAAAGTGGATTTTCAACACTAACACAAGTGCGAAAAGTGGGTTTCAACACTATCACAAGTGCAAAAAGTGTTTTTTCCACACTAATACAAGTGCAAAAGTGGTTTCCTGCACCAACACAAGTGCGAAAAGTGGTTTTTCAACACTAACACAAGTGTGAAAAGTGGTCTTTCAACACTAACACAAGTGCGAAAAGTGTTTTTTCCACACTAATACAAGTGCGAAAAGTGGATTTTCAACACTAACACAAGTGCGAAAAGTGGTTTTTCAACACTATCACAAGTGCAAAAAGTGTTTTTTCCACACTAATACAAGTGCAAAAGTGGTTTCCTGCACCAACACAAGTGCGAAAAGTGGTTTTTCAACACTAACACAAGTGCAAAAAGTGGTTTTTCAACACTAACACAAGTGCGAAAAGTGGTTTTTCCACACAAATACAAGTGCAAAACTGGTTTCCTGCACCAACACAAGTGCGAAAATTGGTTTTTCAACACTAACACAAGTGCAAAATGTGGTTTTTCAACACTATCACAAGTGCAAAAAGTGTTTTTTCCACACTAATACAAGTGCAAAAGTGGTTTCCTGCACCAACACAAGTGCAAAAAGTGGTTTTTCAACACTAACACAAGTGCGAAAAGTGGTTTTTCAACACTAACACAAGTGCGAAAAGTGGTTTTTCAACACTATCACAAGTGCAAAAAGTGTTTTTTTCCACACTAATACAAGTGCAAAAGTGGTTTCCTGCACCAACACAGGTGCGAAAAGTGGTTTTTCAACACTAACACAAGTGCGAAAAGTGGTTTTTCAACACTAACACAAGTGCGAAAAGTGGTTTTGCCACACTAATACAAGTGCTAAAGTGGTTTCCTGCACCAACACAAGTGCGAAAAGTGGTTTTTCAACACTAACACAAGTGCGAAAAGTGGTTTTTCAACACTATCACAAGTGCAAAAAGTGTTTTTTCCACACTAATACAAGTGCAAAAGTGGTTTCCTGCACCAACACAAGTGCGAAAAGTGGTTTTTCAACACAAACACAAGTGCGAAAAGTGGTTTTTCCACACAAATACAAGTGCAAAAGTGGTTTCCTGCACCAACACAAGTGCGAAAAGTGGTTTTTCAACACTAACACAAGTGCGAAAAGTGGTTTTTCATCACTAACACAAGTGCGAAAAGTGGTTTTTCCACACTAATACAAATGCAAAAGTGGTTTCCTACACCAACACAAGTGCGAAAAGTGGTTTTTCAACACTAACACAAGTGCGAAAAGTGGTTTTTCAACACTATCACAAGTGCAAAAAGTGTTTTTTCCACACTAATACAAGTGCAAAAGTGGTTTCCTGCACCAACACTAGTGCGAAAAGTGGTTTTTCAACACTAACACAAGTGAGGAAAGTGGTTTTTCAACACTAACACAAGTGCGAAAAGTGGTTTTTCAACACTAACACAAGTGCGAAAAGTGGTTTTTCCACACTAATACAAGTGCAAAAGTGGTTTCCTGCACCAACACAAGTGCGAAAAGTTGTTTTTCAACACTAACACAAGTGCGAAGAGTGGTTTTTCAACACTATCACAAGTGCAAAAAGTGGTTTTTCAACACTAACACAAGTGCGAAAAGTGGTTTTTCCACACTAATACAAGTGCAAAAGTGGTTTCCTGCACCAACACAAGTGCGAAAAGTGGTTTTTCAACACTAACACAAGTGCGAAAAGTGGTTTTTCAACACTATCACAAGTGCAAAAAGTGTTTTTTCCACACTAATACAAGTGCAAAAGTGGTTTCCTGCACCAACACAAGTGCGAAAAGTGGTTTTTCAACACTAACACAAGTGCGAAAACTGGTTTTTCAACACTAACACAAGTGCGAAAAGTGGTTTTTCCACACTAATACAAGTGCAAAAGTGGTTTCCTGCACCAACACAAGTGCGAAAAGTGGTTTTTCAACACTAACACAAGTGCGAAAAGTGGTTTTTCAACACTATCACAAGTGCAAAAAGTGTTTTTTCCACACTAATACAAGTGCAAAAGTGGTTTCCTGCACCAACACAAGTGCGAAAAGTGGTTTTTCAACACTAACACAAGTGCAAAAAGTTGTTTTTCAACACTAACACAAGTGCGAAAAGTGGTTTTTCCACACAAATACAAGTGCAAAACTGGTTTCCTGCACCAACACAAGTGCGAAAATTGGTTTTTCAACACTAACACAAGTGCAAAAAGTGGTTTTTCAACACTATCACAAGTGCAAAAAGTGTTTTTTCCACACTAATACAAGTGCAAAAGTGGTTTCCTGCACCAACACAAGTGCAAAAAGTGGTTTTTCAACACTAACACAAGTGCGAAAAGTGGTTTTTCAACACTATCACAAGTGCAAAAAGTGTTTTTTCCACACTAATACAAGTGCAAAAGTGGTTTCCTGCACCAACACAGGTGCGAAAAGTGGTTTTTCAACACTAACACAATTGCGAAAATTGGTTTTTCACCACTAACACAAGTGCGAAAAGTGGTTTTTCCACACTAATACAAGTGCAAAAGTGGTTTCCTGCACCAACACAATTGCGAAAATTGGTTTTTCACCACTAACACAAGTGCGAAAAGTTGTTTTTCAACACTAACACAAGTGCGAAAAGTGGTTTTTCAACACTATCACAAGTGCAAAAAGTGGTTTTTCAACACTAACACAAGTGCGAAAAGTGGTTTTACCACACTAATACAAGTGCAAAAGTGGTTTCCTGCACCAACACAAGTGCGAAAAGTGGTTTTTCAACACTAACACAAGTGCGAAAAGTGGTTTTTCAACACTATCACATGTGCAAAAAGTGTTTTTTCCACACTAATACAAGTGCAAAAGTGGTTTCCTGCACCAACACAAGTGCGAAAAGTGGTTTTTCAACACTAACACAAGTGCGAAAACTGGTTTTTCAACACTAACACAAGTGCGAAAAGTGGTTTTTCCACACTAATACAAGTGCAAAAGTGGTTTCCTGCACCAACACAAGTGCGAAAAGTGGTTTTTCAACACTAACACAAGTGCGAAAAGTGGTTTTTCAACACTATCACAAGTGCAAAAAGTGTTTTTTCCACACTAATACAAGTGCAAAAGTGGTTTCCTGCACCAACACAAGTGCGAAAAGTGGTTTTTCAACACTAACACAAGTGCAAAAAGTGGTTTTTCAACACTAACACAAGTGCGAAAAGTGGTTTTTCCACACAAATACAAGTGCAAAACTGGTTTCCTGCACCAACACAAGTGCGAAAATTGGTTTTTCAACACTAACACAAGTGCAAAATGTGGTTTTTCAACACTATCACAAGTGCAAAAAGTGTTTTTTCCACACTAATACAAGTGCAAAAGTGGTTTCCTGCACCAACACAAGTGCAAAAAGTGGTTTTTCAACACTAACACAAGTGCGAAAAGTGGTTTTTCAACACTAACACAAGTGCGAAAAGTGGTTTTTCAACACTATCACAAGTGCAAAAAGTGTTTTTTTCCACACTAATACAAGTGCAAAAGTGGTTTCCTGCACCAACACAGGTGCGAAAAGTGGTTTTTCAACACTAACACAAGTGCGAAAAGTGGTTTTTCAACACTAACACAAGTGCGAAAAGTGGTTTTGCCACACTAATACAAGTGCTAAAGTGGTTTCCTGCACCAACACAAGTGCGAAAAGTGGTTTTTCAACACTAACACAAGTGTGAAAAGTGGTTTTTCAACACTATCACAAGTGCAAAAAGTGTTTTTTCCACACTAATACAAGTGCAAAAGTGGTTTCCTGCACCAACACAAGTGCGAAAAGTGGTTTTTCAACACTAACACAAGTGCGAAAAGTGGTTTTTCCACACAAATACAAGTGCAAAACTGGTTTCCTGCACCAACACAAGTGCGAAAATTGGTTTTTCAACACTAACACAAGTGCAAAAAGTGGTTTTTCAACACTATCACAAGTGCAAAAAGTGTTTTTTCCACACTAATACAAGTGCAAAAGTGGTTTCCTGCACCAACACAGGTGCGAAAAGTGGTTTTTCAACACTAACACAATTGCGAAAATTGGTTTTTCACCACTAACACAAGTGCGAAAAGTGGTTTTTCCACACTAATACAAGTGCAAAAGTGGTTTCCTGCACCAACACAGTGCGAAAAGTGGTTTTTCAACACTAACACAAGTGCGAAAAGTGGTTTTTCAACAATATCACAATTGCAAAAAGTGTTTTTTCCACACTAATACAAGTGCAAAAGTGGTTTCCTGCACCAACACAAGTGCGAAAAGTGGTTTTTCAACACTAACACAAGTGCGAAAAGTGGTTTTTCAACACTAACACAAGTGCGAAAAGTGGTTTTTCCACACTAATACAAGTGCAAAAGTGGTTTCATGCACCAACACAAGTGCGAAAAGTGGATTTTCAACACTAACACAAGTGCGAAAAGTGGGTTTCAACACTATCACAAGTGCAAAAAGTGTTTTTTCCACACTAATACAAGTGCAAAAGTGGTTTCCTGCACCAACACAAGTGCGAAAAGTGGTTTTTCAACACTAACACAAGTGTGAAAAGTGGTCTTTCAACACTAACACAAGTGCGAAAAGTGTTTTTTCCACACTAATACAAGTGCAAAAGTGGTTTCCTGCACCAACACAAGTGCGAAAAGTGGTTTTTCAACACTAACACAAGTGCGAAAAGTGGTTTTTCAACACTAACACAAGTGCGAAAAGTGGTTTTGCCACACTAATACAAGTGCTAAAGTGGTTTCCTGCACCAACACAAGTGCGAAAAGTGGTTTTTCAACACTATCACAAGTGCAAAAAGTGTTTTTTCCACACTAATACAAGTGCAAAAGTGGTTTCCTGCACCAACACAAGTGCGAAAAGTGGTTTTTCAACACTAACACAAGTGCGAAAAGTGGTTTTTCCACACAAATACAAGTGCAAAACTGGTTTCCTGCACCAACACAAGTGCGAAAATTGGTTTTTCAACACTAACACAAGTGCAAAAAGTGGTTTTTCAACACTATCACAAGTGCAAAAAGTGTTTTTTCCACACTAATACAAGTGCAAAAGTGGTTTCCTGCACCAACACATGTGCGAAAAGTGGTTTTTCAACACTAACACAATTGCGAAAATTGGTTTTTCACCACTAACACAAGTGCGAAAAGTGGTTTTTCCACACTAATACAAGTGCAAAAGTGGTTTCCTGCACCAACACAGTGCGAAAAGTGCTTTTTCAACACTAACACAAGTGCGAAAAGTGGTTTTTCAACAATATCACAAGTGCGAAAAGTGGTTTTTCCACACTAATACAAGTGCAAAAGTGGTTTCCTGCACCAACACAAGTGCGAAAAGTGGATTTTCAACACTAACACAAGTGCGAAAAGTGGGTTTCAACACTATCACAAGTGCAAAAAGTGTTTTTTCCACACTAATACAAGTGCAAAAGTGGTTTCCTGCACCAACACAAGTGCGAAAAGTGGTTTTTCAACACTAACACAAGTGTGAAAAGTGGTCTTTCAACACTAACACAAGTGCGAAAAGTGTTTTTTCCACACTAATACAAGTGCAAAAGTGGTTTCCTGCACCAACACAAGTGCGAAAAGTGGTTTTTCAACACTAACACAAGTGCGAAAAGTGGTTTTTCAACACTAACACAAGTGCGAAAAGTGGTTTTTCAACACTAACACAAGTGCGAAAAGTGGTTTTTCCACACTAATACAAGCGCAAAAGTGGTTTCCTGCACCATCACAAGTGCGAAAAGTGGTTTTTCAACACTATCACAAGTGCAAAAAGTGCTTTTTCCACACTAATACAAGTGCAAAAGTGGTTTCCTGCACCAACACAAGTGCGAAAAGTGGTTTTTCAACACGAACACAAGTGCGAAAAGTGGTTTTTCAACACTAACACAAGTGCGAAAAGTATTTTTTCCACACTAATACAAGTGCAAAAGTGGTTCCTGCACCAACACAAGTGCGAAAAGTGGTTTTTCAACACTAACACAAGTGCGAAAAGTGGTTTTTCAACACTAACACAAGTGCGAAAAGTGGTTTTTCAACACTATCACAAGTGCAAAAAGTGTTTTTTCCACACTAATACAAGTGCAAAAGTGGTTTCCTGCACCAACACAAGTGCGAAAAGTGGTTTTTCAACACTAACACAAGTGCGAAAAGTGGTTTTTCATCACTAACACAAGTGCGAAAAGTGGTTTTTCCACACTAATACAAATGCAAAAGTGGTTTCCTACACCAACACAAGTGCGAAAAGTGGTTTTTCAACACTAACACAAGTGCGAAAAGTGGTTTTTCAACACTATCACAAGTGCAAAAAGTGTTTTTTCCACACTAATACAAGTGCAAAAGTGGTTTCCTGCACCAACACAAGTGCGAAAAGTGGTTTTTCAACACTAACACAAGTGAGGAAAGTGGTTTTTCAACACTAACACAAGTGCGAAAAGTGGTTTTTCAACACTAACACAAGTGCGAAAAGTGGTTTTTCCACACTAATACAAGTGCAAAAGTGGTTTCCTGCACCAACACAAGTGCGAAAAGTTGTTTTTCAACACTAACACAAGTGCGAAGAGTGGTTTTTCAACACTATCACAAGTGCAAAAAGTGGTTTTTCAACACTAACACAAGTGCGAAAAGTGGTTTTTCCACACTAATACAAGTGCAAAAGTGGTTTCCTGCACCAACACAAGTGCGAAAAGTGGTTTTTCAACACTAACACAAGTGCGAAAAGTGGTTTTTCAACACTATCACAAGTGCAAAAAGTGTTTTTTCCACACTAATACAAGTGCAAAAGTGGTTTCCTGCACCAACACAAGTGCGAAAAGTGGTTTTTCAACACTAACACAAGTGCGAAAACTGGTTTTTCAACACTAACACAAGTGCGAAAAGTGGTTTTTCCACACTAATACAAGTGCAAAAGTGGTTTCCTGCACCAACACAAGTGCGAAAAGTGGTTTTTCAACACTAACACAAGTGCGAAAAGTGGTTTTTCAACACTATCACAAGTGCAAAAAGTGTTTTTTCCACACTAATACAAGTGCAAAAGTGGTTTCCTGCACCAACACAAGTGCGAAAAGTGGTTTTTCAACACTAACACAAGTGCAAAAAGTGGTTTTTCAACACTAACACAAGTGCGAAAAGTGGTTTTTCCACACAAATACAAGTGCAAAACTGGTTTCCTGCACCAACACAAGTGCGAAAATTGGTTTTTCAACACTAACACAAGTGCAAAAAGTGGTTTTTCAACACTATCACAAGTGCAAAAAGTGTTTTTTCCACACTAATACAAGTGCAAAAGTGGTTTCCTGCACCAACACAAGTGCAAAAAGTGGTTTTTCAACACTAACACAAGTGCGAAAAGTGGTTTTTCAACACTATCACAAGTGCAAAAAGTGTTTTTTCCACACTAATACAAGTGCAAAAGTGGTTTCCTGCACCAACACAGGTGCGAAAAGTGGTTTTTCAACACTAACACAATTGCGAAAATTGGTTTTTCACCACTAACACAAGTGCGAAAAGTGGTTTTTCCACACTAATACAAGTGCAAAAGTGGTTTCCTGCACCAACACAGTGCGAAAAGTGGTTTTTCAACACTAACACAAGTGTGAAAAGTGGTTTTTCAACAATATCACAATTGCAAAAAGTGTTTTTTCCACACTAATACAAGTGCAAAAGTGGTTTCCTGCACCAACACAAGTGCGAAAAGTGGTTTTTCAACACTAACACAAGTGCGAAAAGTGGTTTTTCAACACTAACACAAGTGCGAAAAGTGGTTTTTCCACACTAATACAAGTGCAAAAGTGGTTTCCTGCACCAACACAAGTGCGAAAAGTGGATTTTCAACACTAACACAAGTGCGAAAAGTGGGTTTCAACACTATCACAAGTGCAAAAAGTGTTTTTTCCACACTAATACAAGTGCAAAAGTGGTTTCCTGCACCAACACAAGTGCGAAAAGTGGTTTTTCAACACTAACACAAGTGTGAAAAGTGATCTTTCAACACTAACACACGTGCGAAAAGTGTTTTTTCCACACTAATACAAGTGCAAAAGTGGTTTCCTGCACCAACACAAGTGCGAAAAGTGGTTTTTCAACACTAACACAAGTGCGAAAAGTGGTTTTTCAACACTAACACAAGTGCGAAAAGTGGTTTTGCCACACTAATACAAGTGCTAAAGTGGTTTCCTGCACCAACACAAGTGCGAAAAGTGGTTTTTCAACACTAACACAAGTGCGAAAAGTGTTTTTTCCACACTAATACAAGTGCAAAAGTGGTTTCCTGCACCAACACAAGTGCAAAAAGTGTTTTTTCCACACTAATACAAGTGCAAAAGTGGTTTCCTGCACCAACACAAGTGCGAAAAGTGGTTTTTCAACACTAACACAAGTGCGAAAAGTGGTTTTTCCACACAAATACAAGTGCAAAACTGGTTTCCTGCACCAACACAAGTGCGAAAATTGGTTTTTCAACACTAACACAAGTGCAAAAAGTGGTTTTTCAACACTATCACAAGTGCAAAAAGTGTTTTTTCCACACTAATACAAGTGCAAAAGTGGTTTCCTGCACCAACACAAGTGCGAAAAGTGGTTTTTCAACACTAACACAAGTGTGAAAAGTGGTCTTTCAACACTAACACAAGTGCGAAAAGTGTTTTTTCCACACTAATACAAGTGCAAAAGTGGTTTCCTGCACCAACACAGGTGCGAAAAGAGGTTTTTCAACACTAACACAATTGCGAAAATTGGTTTTTCACCACTAACACAAGTGCGAAAAGTGGTTTTTCCACACTAATACAAGTGCAAAAGTGGTTTCCTGCACCAACACAGTGCGAAAAGTGGTTTTTCAACACTAACACAAGTGCGAAAAGTGGTTTTTCAACAATATCACAATTGCAAAAAGTGTTTTTTCCACACTAATACAAGTGCAAAAGTGGTTTCCTGCACCAACACAAGTGCGAAAAGTGGTTTCTCAACACTAACACAAGTGCGAAAAGTGGTTTTTCAACACTAACACAAGTGCGAAAAGTGGTTTTTCCACACTAATACAAGTGCAAAAGTGGTTTCCTGCACCAACACAAGTGCGAAAAGTGGATTTTCAACACTAACACAAGTGCGAAAAGTGGGTTTCAACACTATCACAAGTGCAAAAAGTGTTTTTTCCACACTAATACAAGTGCAAAAGTGGTTTCCTGCACCAACACAAGTGCGAAAAGTGGTTTTTCAACACTAACACAAGTGTGAAAAGTGGTCTTTCAACACTAACACAAGTGCGAAAAGTGTTTTTTCCACACTAATACAAGTGCAAAAGTGGTTTCCTGCACCAACACAAGTGCGAAAAGTGGTTTTTCAACACTAACACAAGTGCGAAAAGTGGTTTTTCAACACTAACACAAGTGCGAAATGTGGTTTTTCCACACTAATACAAGCGCAAAAGTGGTTTCCTGCACCATCACAAGTGCGAAAAGTGGTTTTTCAACACTATCACAAGTGCAAAAAGTGCTTTTCCACACTAATACAAGTGCAAAAGTGGTTTCCTGCACCAACACAAGTGCGAAAAGTGGTTTTTCAACACGAACACAAGTGCGAAAAGTGGTTTTTCAACACTAACACAAGTGCGAAAAGTATTTTTTCCACACTAATACAAGTGCAAAAGTGGTTCCTGCACCAACACAAGTGCGGAAAGTGGTTTTTCAACACTAACACAAGTGCGAAAAGTGGTTTTTCAACACTAACACAAGTGCGAAAAGTGGTTTTTCAACACTATCACAAGTGCAAAAAGTGTTTTTTCCACACTAATACAAGTGCAAAAGTGGTTTCCTGCACCAACACAAGTGCGAAAAGTGGTTTTTCAACACTAACACAAGTGCGAAAAGTGGTTTTTCATCACTAACACAAGTGCGAAAAGTGGTTTTTCCACACTAATACAAATGCAAAAGTGGTTTCCTACACCAACACAAGTGCGAAAAGTGGTTTTTCAACACTAACACAAGTGCGAAAAGTGGTTTTTCAACACTATCACAAGTGCAAAAAGTGTTTTTTCCACACTAATACAAGTGCAAAAGTGGTTTCCTGCACCAACACAAGTGCGAAAAGTGGTTTTTCAACACTAACACAAGTGAGGAAAGTGGTTTTTCAACACTAACACAAGTGCGAAAAGTGGTTTTTCAACACTATCACAAGTGCAAAAAGTGTTTTTTTCCACACTAATACAAGTGCAAAAGTGGTTTCCTGCACCAACACAGGTGCGAAAAGTGGTTTTTCAACACTAACACAAGTGCGAAAAGTGGTTTTTCAACACTAACACAAGTGCGAAAAGTGGTTTTGCCACACTAATACAAGTGCTAAACTGGTTTCCTGCACCAACACAAGTGCGAAAAGTGGTTTTTCAACACTAACACAAGTGCGAAAAGTGGTTTTTCAACACTATCACAAGTGCAAAAAGTGTTTTTTCCACACTAATACAAGTGCAAAAGTGGTTTCCTGCACCAACACAAGTGCGAAAAGTGGTTTTTCAACACTAACACAAGTGCGAAAAGTGGTTTTTCCACACAAATACAAGTGCAAAACTGGTTTCCTGCACCAACACAAGTGCGAAAAGTGGTTTTTCAACACTAACACAAGTGCGAAAAGTGGTTTTTCAACACTATCACAAGTGCAAAAAGTGTTTTTTCCACACTAATACAAGTGCAAAAGTGGTTTCCTGCACCAACACCAGTGCGAAAAGTGGTTTTTCAACACTAACACAAGTGCAAAAAGTGGTTTTTCAACACTAACACAAGTGCGAAAAGTGGTTTTTCCACACAAATACAAGTGCAAAACTGGTTTCCTGCACCAACACAAGTGCGAAAATTGGTTTTTCAACACTAACACAAGTGCAAAAAGTGGTTTTTCAACACTATCACAAGTGCAAAAAGTGTTTTTTCCACACTAATACAAGTGCAAAAGTGGTTTCCTGCACCAACACAAGTGCAAAAAGTGGTTTTTCAACACTAACACAAGTGCGAAAAGTGGTTTTTCAACACTAACACAAGTGCGAAAAGTGGTTTTTCAACACTATCACAAGTGCAAAAAGTGTTTTTTCCACACTAATACAAGTGCAAAAGTGGTTTCCTGCACCAACACAGGTGCGAAAAGTGGTTTTTCAACACTAACACAAGTGCGAAAAGTGGTTTTTCAACACTAACACAAGTGCGAAAAGTGGTTTTGCCACACTAATACAAGTGCTAAAGTGGTTTCCTGCACCAACACAAGTGCGAAAAGTGGTTTTTCAACACTAACACAAGTGCGAAAAGTGGTTTTTCAACACTATCACAAGTGCAAAAAGTGTTTTTTCCACACTAATAAAAGTGCAAAAGTGGTTTCCTGCACCAACACAAGTGCGAAAAGTGGTTTTTCAACACTAACACAAGTGCAAAAAGTGGTTTTTCAACACTAACACAAGTGCGAAAAGTGGTTTTTCCACACAAATACAAGTGCAAAACTGGTTTCCTGCACCAACACAGTGCGAAAATTGGTTTTTCAACACTAACACAAGTGCAAAAAGTGGTTTTTCAACACTATCACAAGTGCAAAAAGTGTTTTTTCCACACTAATACAAGTGCAAAAGTGGTTTCCTGCACCAACACAGGTGCGAAAAGTGGTTTTTCAACACTAACACAATTGCGAAAATTGGGTTTTCACCACTAACACAAGTGCGAAAAGTGGTTTTTCCACACTAATACAAGTGCAAAAGTGGTTTCCTGCACCAACACAGTGCGAAAAGTGGTTTTTCAACACTAACACAAGTGCGAAAAGTGGTTTTTCAACAATATCACAATTGCAAAAAGTGTTTTTTCCACACTAATACAAGTGCAAAAGTGGTTTCCTGCACCAACACAAGTGCGAAAAGTGGTTTTTCAACACTAACACAAGTGCGAAAAGTGGTTTTTCAACACTAACACAAGTGCGAAAAGTGGTTTTTCCACACTAATACAAGTGCAAAAGTGGTTTCCTGCACCAACACAAGTGCGAAAAGTGGATTTTCAACACTAACACAAGTGCGAAAAGTGGGTTTCAACACTATCACAAGTGCAAAAAGTGTTTTTTCCACACTAATACAAGTGCAAAAGTGGTTTCCTGCACCAACACAAGTGCGAAAAGTGGTTTTTCAACACTAACACAAGTGTGAAAAGTGGTCTTTCAACACTAACACAAGTGCGAAAAGTGTTTTTTCCACACTAATACAAGCGCAAAAGTGGTTTCCTGCACCAACACAAGTGCGAAAAGTGGTTTTTCAACACTAACACAAGTGCGAAAAGTGGTTTTTCAACACTAACACAAGTGCGAAAAGTGGTTTTTCAACACTAACACAAGTGCGAAAAGTGGTTTTTCCACACTAATACAAGCGCAAAAGTGGTTTCCTGCACCAACACAAGTGCGAAAAGTGGTTTTTCAACACTAACACAAGTGCGAAAAGTGGTTTTTCAACACTAACACAAGTGCGAAAAGTGGTTTTTCAACACTAACACAAGTGCGAAAAGTGGTTTTTCCACACTAATACAATTGCGAAAATTGGTTTTTCACCACTAACACAAGTGCGAAAAGTGGTTTTTCCACACTAATACAAGTGCAAAAGTGGTTTCCTGCACCAACACAGTGCGAAAAGTGGTTTTTCAACACTAACACAAGTGCGAAAAGTGGTTTTTCAACAATATCACAATTGCAAAAAGTGTTTTTTCCACACTAATACAAGTGCAAAAGTGGTTTCCTGCACCAACACAAGTGCGAAAAGTGGTTTTTCAACACTAACACAAGTGCGAAAAGTGGTTTTTCAACACTAACACAAGTGCGAAAAGTGGTTTTTCCACACTAATACAAGTGCAAAAGTGGTTTCCTGCACCAACACAAGTGCGAAAAGTGGATTTTCAACACTAACACAAGTGCGAAAAGTGGGTTTCAACACTATCACAAGTGCAAAAAGTGTTTTTTCCACACTAATACAAGTGCAAAAGTGGTTTCCTGCACCAACACAAGTGCGAAAAGTGGTTTTTCAACACTAACACAAGTGTGAAAAGTGGTCTTTCAACACTAACACAAGTGCGAAAAGTGTTTTTTCCACACTAATACAAGTGCAAAAGTGGTTTCCTGCACCAACACAAGTGCGAAAAGTGGTTTTTCAACACTAACACAAGTGCGAAAAGTGGTTTTTCAACACTAACACAAGTGCGAAATGTGGTTTTTCAACACTAACACAAGTGCGAAAAGTGGTTTTTCCACACTAATACAAGCGCAAAAGTGGTTTCCTGCACCATCACAAGTGCGAAAAGTGGTTTTTCAACACTATCACAAGTGCAAAAAGTGCTTTTCCACACTAATACAAGTGCAAAAGTGGTTTCCTGCACCAACACAAGTGCGAAAAGTGGTTTTTCAACACGAACACAAGTGCGAAAAGTGGTTTTTCAACACTAACACAAGTGCGAAAAGTATTTTTTCCACACTAATACAAGTGCAAAAGTGGTTCCTGCACCAACACAAGTGCGAAAAGTGGTTTTTCAACACTAACACAAGTGCGAAAAGTGGTTTTTCAACACTAACACAAGTGCGAAAAGTGGTTTTTCAACACTATCACAAGTGCAAAAAGTGTTTTTTCCACACTAATACAAGTGCAAAAGTGGTTTCCTGCACCAACACAAGTGCGAAAAGTGGTTTTTCAACACTAACACAAGTGCGAAAAGTGGTTTTTCATCACTAACACAAGTGCGAAAAGTGGTTTTTCCACACTAATACAAATGCAAAAGTGGTTTCCTACACCAACACAAGTGCGAAAAGTGGTTTTTCAACACTAACACAAGTGCGAAAAGTGGTTTTTCAACACTATCACAAGTGCAAAAAGTGTTTTTTCCACACTAATACAAGTGCAAAAGTGGTTTCCTGCACCAACACAAGTGCGAAAAGTGGTTTTTCAACACTAACACAAGTGAGGAAAGTGGTTTTTCAACACTAACACAAGTGCGAAAAGTGGTTTTTCAACACTATCACAAGTGCAAAAAGTGTTTTTTTCCACACTAATACAAGTGCAAAAGTGGTTTCCTGCACCAACACAGGTGCGAAAAGTGGTTTTTCAACACTAACACAAGTGCGAAAAGTGGTTTTTCAACACTAACACAAGTGCGAAAAGTGGTTTTGCCACACTAATACAAGTGCTAAACTGGTTTCCTGCACCAACACAAGTGCGAAAAGTGGTTTTTCAACACTAACACAAGTGCGAAAAGTGGTTTTTCAACACTATCACAAGTGCAAAAAGTGTTTTTTCCACACTAATACAAGTGCAAAAGTGGTTTCCTGCACCAACACAAGTGCGAAAAGTGGTTTTTCAACACTAACACAAGTGCGAAAAGTGGTTTTTCCACACAAATACAAGTGCAAAACTGGTTTCCTGCACCAACACAAGTGCGAAAAGTGGTTTTTCAACACTAACACAAGTGCGAAAAGTGGTTTTTCAACACTATCACAAGTGCAAAAAGTGTTTTTTCCACACTAATACAAGTGCAAAAGTGGTTTCCTGCACCAACACCAGTGCGAAAAGTGGTTTTTCAACACTAACACAAGTGCAAAAAGTGGTTTTTCAACACTAACACAAGTGCGAAAAGTGGTTTTTCCACACAAATACAAGTGCAAAACTGGTTTCCTGCACCAACACAAGTGCGAAAATTGGTTTTTCAACACTAACACAAGTGCAAAAAGTGGTTTTTCAACACTATCACAAGTGCAAAAAGTGTTTTTTCCACACTAATACAAGTGCAAAAGTGGTTTCCTGCACCAACACAAGTGCAAAAAGTGGTTTTTCAACACTAACACAAGTGCGAAAAGTGGTTTTTCAACACTAACACAAGTGCGAAAAGTGGTTTTTCAACACTATCACAAGTGCAAAAAGTGTTTTTTTCCACACTAATACAAGTGCAAAAGTGGTTTCCTGCACCAACACAGGTGCGAAAAGTGGTTTTTCAACACTAACACAAGTGCGAAAAGTGGTTTTTCAACACTAACACAAGTGCGAAAAGTGGTTTTGCCACACTAATACAAGTGCTAAAGTGGTTTCCTGCACCAACACAAGTGCGAAAAGTGGTTTTTCAACACTAACACAAGTGCGAAAAGTGGTTTTTCAACACTATCACAAGTGCAAAAAGTGTTTTTTCCACACTAATAAAAGTGCAAAAGTGGTTTCCTGCACCAACACAAGTGCGAAAAGTGGTTTTTCAACACTAACACAAGTGCAAAAAGTGGTTTTTCAACACTAACACAAGTGCGAAAAGTGGTTTTTCCACACAAATACAAGTGCAAAACTGGTTTCCTGCACCAACACAGTGCGAAAATTGGTTTTTCAACACTAACACAAGTGCAAAAAGTGGTTTTTCAACACTATCACAAGTGCAAAAAGTGTTTTTTCCACACTAATACAAGTGCAAAAGTGGTTTCCTGCACCAACACAGGTGCGAAAAGTGGTTTTTCAACACTAACACAATTGCGAAAATTGGGTTTTCACCACTAACACAAGTGCGAAAAGTGGTTTTTCCACACTAATACAAGTGCAAAAGTGGTTTCCTGCACCAACACAGTGCGAAAAGTGGTTTTTCAACACTAACACAAGTGCGAAAAGTGGTTTTTCAACAATATCACAATTGCAAAAAGTGTTTTTTCCACACTAATACAAGTGCAAAAGTGGTTTCCTGCACCAACACAAGTGCGAAAAGTGGTTTTTCAACACTAACACAAGTGCGAAAAGTGGTTTTTCAACACTAACACAAGTGCGAAAAGTGGTTTTTCCACACTAATACAAGTGCAAAAGTGGTTTCCTGCACCAACACAAGTGCGAAAAGTGGATTTTCAACACTAACACAAGTGCGAAAAGTGGGTTTCAACACTATCACAAGTGCAAAAAGTGTTTTTTCCACACTAATACAAGTGCAAAAGTGGTTTCCTGCACCAACACAAGTGCGAAAAGTGGTTTTTCAACACTAACACAAGTGTGAAAAGTGGTCTTTCAACACTAACACAAGTGCGAAAAGTGTTTTTTCCACACTAATACAAGCGCAAAAGTGGTTTCCTGCACCAACACAAGTGCGAAAAGTGGTTTTTCAACACTAACACAAGTGCGAAAAGTGGTTTTTACACACTAACACAAGTGCGAAAAGTGGTTTTTCAACACTAACACAAGTGCGAAAAGTGGTTTTTCCACACTAATACAAGCGCAAAAGTGGTTTCCTGCACCAACACAAGTGCGAAAAGTGGTTTTTCAACACTAACACAAGTGCGAAAAGTGGTTTTTCAACACTAACACAAGTGCGAAAAGTGGTTTTTCAACACTAACACAAGTGCGAAAAGTGGTTTTTCCACACTAATACAAGCGCAAAAGTGGTTTCCTGCACCATCACAAGTGCGAAAAGTGGTTTTTCAACACTAACACAAGTGCGAAAAGTGGTTTTTCAACACTATCACAAGTGCAAAAAGTGCTTTTTCCACACTAATACAAGTGCAAAAGTGGTTTCCTGCACCAACACAAGTGCGAAAAGTGGTTTTTCAACACGAACACAAGTGCGAAAAGTGGTTTTTCAACACTAACACAAGTGCGAAAAGTATTTTTTCCACACTAATACAAGTGCAAAAGTGGTTCCTGCACCAACACAAGTGCGAAAAGTGGTTTTTCAACACTAACACAAGTGCGAAAAGTGGTTTTTCAACACTAACACAAGTGCGAAAAATGGTTTTTCAACACCAACACAAGAGCGAAAAGTGGTTTTTCCACACTAATACAAGTGCAAAAGTGGTTTCCTGCACCAACACAAGTGCGAAAAGTGGTTTTTCAACACTAACACAAGTGCGAAAAGTGGTTTTTCAACACTATCACAAGTGCAAAAAGTGTTTTTTCCACACTAATACAAGTGCAAAAGTGGTTTCCTGCACCAACACAAGTGCGAAAAGTGGTTTTTCAACAATAACACAAGTGCGAAAAGTGGTTTTTCATCACTAACACAAGTGCGAAAAGTGGTTTTTCCACACTAATACAAATGCAAAAGTGGTTTCCTACACCAACACAAGTGCGAAAAGTGGTTTTTCAACACTAACACAAGTGCGAAAAGTGGTTTTTCAACACTATCACAAGTGCAAAAAGTGTTTTTTCCACACTAATACAAGTGCAAAAGTGGTTTCCTGCACCAACACAAGTGCGAAAAGTGGTTTTTCAACACTAACACAAGTGAGGAAAGTGGTTTTTCAACACTAACACAAGTGCGAAAAGTGGTTTTTCAACACTAACACAAGTGCGAAAAGTGGTTTTTCCACACTAATACAAGTGCAAAAGTGGTTTCCCGCACCAACACAAGTGCGAAAAGTTGTTTTTCAACACTAACACAAGTGCGAAAAGTGGTTTTTCAACACTATCACAAGTGCAAAAAGTGTTTTTTCAACACTAACACAAGTGCGAAAAGTGGTTTTACCACACTAATACAAGTGCAAAAGTGGTTTCCTGCACCAACACAAGTGCGAAAAGTGGTTTTTCAACACTAACACAAGTGCGAAAAGTGGTTTTTCAACACTATCACATGTGCGAAAAGTGGTTTTTCCACACTAATACAAGTGCAAAAGTGGTTTCCTGCACCAACACAGTGCGAAAAGTGGTTTTTCAACACTAACACAAGTGCGAAAAGTGGTTTTTCAACAATATCACAATTGCAAAAAGTGTTTTTTCCACACTAATACAAGTGCAAAAGTGGTTTCCTGCACCAACACAAGTGCGAAAAGTGGTTTTTCAACACTAACACAAGTGCGAAAAGTGGTTTTTCAACACTAACACAAGTGCGAAAAGTGGTTTTTCCACACTAATACAAGTGCAAAAGTGGTTTCCTGCACCAACACAAGTGCGAAAAGTGGATTTTCAACACTAACACAAGTGCGAAAAGTGGGTTTCAACACTATCACAAGTGCAAAA
This sequence comes from Myxine glutinosa, assembly GCF_964187855.1. NCBI lineage: Eukaryota > Metazoa > Chordata > Myxini > Myxiniformes > Myxinidae > Myxine > Myxine glutinosa. The sequence continues at coordinate 64,227 of NW_027616888.1, read as the reverse complement.
AGTGTTTTTTCCACATTAATACAAGTGCAAAAGTGGTTTCCTGCACCAACACAAGTGCGAAAAGTGGTTTTTCAACACTAACACAAGTGTAAAAAGTGGTCTTTCAACACTAACACAAGTGCGAAAAGTGTTTTTTCCACACTAATACAAGTGCAAAAGTGGTTTCCTGCACCAACACAAGTGCGAAAAGTGGTTTTTCAACACTAACACAAGTGCGAAAAGTGGTTTTTCAACACTAACACAAGTGCGAAAAGTGGTTTTTCCACACTAATACAAGCGCAAAAGTGGTTTCCTGCACCATCACAAGTGCGAAAAGTGGTTTTTCAACACTATCACAAGTGCAAAAAGTGCTTTTTCCACACTAATACAAGTGCAAAAGTGGTTTCCTGCACCAACACAAGTGCGAAAAGTGGTTTTTCAACACGAACACAAGTGCGAAAAGTGGTTTTTCAACACTAACACAAGTGCGAAAAGTATTTTTTCCACACTAATACAAGTGCAAAAGTGGTTCCTGCACCAACACAAGTGCGAAAAGTGGTTTTTCAACACTAACACAAGTGCGAAAACTGGTTTTTCAACACTAACACAAGTGCGAAAAGTGGTTTTTCAACACTATCACAAGTGCAAAAAGTGTTTTTTCCACACTAATACAAGTGCAAAAGTGGTTTCCTGCACCAACACAAGTGCGAAAAGTGGTTTTTCAACACTAACACAAGTGCGAAAAGTGGTTTTTCATCACTAACACAAGTGCGAAAAGTGGTTTTTCCACACTAATACAAATGCAAAAGTGGTTTCCTACACCAACACAAGTGCGAAAAGTGGTTTTTCAACACTAACACAAGTGCGAAAAGTGGTTTTTCAACACTATCACAAGTGCAAAAAGTGTTTTTTCCACACTAATACAAGTGCAAAAGTGGTTTCCTGCACCAACACAAGTGCGAAAAGTGGTTTTTCAACACTAACACAAGTGAGGAAAGTGGTTTTTCAACACTAACACAAGTGCGAAAAGTGGTTTTTCAACACTAACACAAGTGCGAAAAGTGGTTTTTCCACACTAATACAAGTGCAAAAGTGGTTTCCTGCACCAACACAAGTGCGAAAAGTTGTTTTTGAACACTAACACAAGTGCGAAAAGTAGTTTTTCAACACTATCACAAGTGCAAAAAGTGGTTTTTCAACACTAACACAAGTGCGAAAAGTGGTTTTTCCACACTAATACAAGTGCAAAAGTGGTTTCCTGCACCAACACAAGTGCGAAAAGTGGTTTTTCAACACTAACACAAGTGCGAAAAGTGGTTTTTCAACACTATCACAAGTGCAAAAAGTGTTTTTTCCACACTAATACAAGTGCAAAAGTGGTTTCCTGCACCAACACAAGTGCGAAAAGTGGTTTTTCAACACTAACACAAGTGCGAAAACTGGTTTTTCAACACTAACACAAGTGCGAAAAGTGGTTTTTCCACACTAATACAAATGCAAAAGTGGTTTCCTGCACCAACACAAGTGCGAAAAGTGGTTTTTCAACACTAACACAAGTGCGAAAAGTGGTTTTTCAACACTATCACAAGTGCAAAAAGTGTTTTTTCCACACTAATACAAGTGCAAAAGTGGTTTCCTGCACCAACACAAGTGCGAAAAGTGGTTTTTCAACACTAACACAAGTGCAAAAAGTGGTTTTTCAACACTAACACAAGTGCGAAAAGTGGTTTTTCCACACAAATACAAGTGCAAAACTGGTTTCCTGCACCAACACAAGTGCGAAAATTGGTTTTTCAACACTAACACAAGTGCAAAAAGTGGTTTTTCAACACTATCACAAGTGCAAAAAGTGTTTTTCCCACACTAATACAAGTGCAAAAGTGGTTTCCTGCACCAACACAAGTGCAAAAAGTGGTTTTTCAACACTAACACAAGTGCGAAAAGTGGTTTTTCAACACTAACACAAGTGCGAAAAGTGGTTTTTCAACACTATCACAAGTGCAAAAAGTGTTTTTTTCCACACTAATACAAGTGCAAAAGTGGTTTCCTGCACCAACACAGGTGCGAAAAGTGGTTTTTCAACACTAACACAAGTGCGAAAAGTGGTTTTTCAACACTAACACAAGTGCGAAAAGTGGTTTTGCCACACTAATACAAGTGCTAAAGTGGTTTCCTGCACCAACACAAGTGCGAAAAGTGGTTTTTCAACACTAACACAAGTGCGAAAAGTGGTTTTTCAACACTATCACAAGTGCAAAAAGTGTTTTTTCCACACTAATACAAGTGCAAAAGTGGTTTCCTGCACCAACACAAGTGCGAAAAGTGGTTTTTCAACACTAACACAAGTGCAAAAAGTGGTTTTTCAACACTAACACAAGTGCGAAAAGTGGTTTTTCCACACAAATACAAGTGCAAAACTGGTTTCCTGCACCAACACAAGTGCGAAAATTGGTTTTTCAACACTAACACAAGTGCAAAAAGTGGTTTTTCAACACTATCACAAGTGCAAAAAGTGTTTTTTCCACACTAATACAAGTGCAAAAGTGGTTTCCTGCACCAACACAGGTGCGAAAAGTGGTTTTTCAACACTAACACAATTGCGAAAATTGGTTTTTCACCACTAACACAAGTGCGAAAAGTGGTTTTTCCACACTAATACAAGTGCAAAAGTGGTTTCCTGCACCAACACAGTGCGAAAAGTGGTTTTTCAACACTAACACAAGTGCGAAAAGTGGTTTTTCAACAATATCACAATTGCAAAAAGTGTTTTTTCCACACTAATACAAGTGCAAAAGTGGTTTCCTGCACCAACACAAGTGCGAAAAGTGGTTTTTCAACACTAACACAAGTGCGAAAAGTGGTTTTTCAACACTAACACAAGTGCGAAAAGTGGTTTTTCCACACTAATACAAGTGCAAAAGTGGTTTCTTGCACCAACACAAGTGCGAAAAGTGGATTTTCAACACTAACACAAGTGCGAAAAGTGGGTTTCAACACTATCACAAGTGCAAAAAGTGTTTTTTCCACACTAATACAAGTGCAAAAGTGGTTTCCTGCACCAACACAAGTGCGAAAAGTGGTTTTTCAACACTAACACAAGTGTGAAAAGTGGTCTTTCAACACTAACACAAGTGCGAAAAGTGTTTTTTCCACACTAATACAAGTGCAAAAGTGATTTCCTGCACCAACACAAGTGCGAAAAGTGGTTTTTCAACACTAACACAAATGCGAAAAGTGGTTTTTCAACACTAACACAAGTGCGAAAAGTGGTTTTTCAACACTAACACAAGTGCGAAAAGTGGTTTTTCCACACTAATACAAGCGCAAAAGTGGTTTCCTGCACCATCACAAGTGCGAAAAGTGGTTTTTCAACACTAACACAAGTGCGAAAAGTGGTTTTTCAACACTATCACAAGTGCAAAAAGTGCTTTTTCCACACTAATACAAGTGCAAAAGTGGTTTCCTGCACCAACACAAGTGCGAAAAGTGGTTTTTCAACACGAACACAAGTGCGAAAAGTGGTTTTTCAACACTAACACAAGTGCGAAAAGTATTTTTTCCACACTAATACAAGTGCAAAAGTGGTTCCTGCACCAACACAAGTGCGAAAAGTGGTTTTTCAACACTAACACAAGTGCGAAAAGTGGTTTTTCAACACTAACACAAGTGCAAAAAATGGTTTTTCAACACTAACACAAGTGCGAAAAGTGGTTTTTCATCACTAACACAAGTGCGAAAAGTGGTTTTTCCACACTAATACAAATGCAAAAGTGGTTTCCTACACCAACACAAGTGCGAAAAGTGGTTTTTCAACACTAACACAAGTGCGAAAAGTGGTTTTTCAACACTATCACAAGTGCAAAAAGTGTTTTTTCCACACTAATACAAGTGCAAAAGTGGTTTCCTGCACCAACACAAGTGCGAAAAGTGGTTTTTCAACACTAACACAAGTGAGGAAAGTGGTTTTTCAACACTAACACAAGTGCGAAAAGAGGTTTTTCAACACTAACACAAGTGCGAAAAGTGGTTTTTCCACACTAATACAAGTGCAAAAGTGGTTTCCTGCACCAACACAAGTGCGAAAAGTTGTTTTTCAACACTAACACAAGTGCGAAAAGTGGTTTTTCAACACTATCACAAGTGCAAAAAGTGGTTTTTCAACACTAACACAAGTGCGAAAAGTGGTTTTTCCACACTAATACAAGTGCAAAAGTGGTTTCCTGCACCAACACAAGTGCGAAAAGTGGTTTTTCAACACTAACACAACTGCGAAAAGTGGTTTTTCAACACTATCACAAGTGCAAAAAGTGTTTTTTCCACACTAATACAAGTGCAAAAGTGGTTTCCTGCACCAACACAAGTGCGAAAAGTGGTTTTTCAACACTAACACAAGTGCGAAAACTGGTTTTTCAACACTAACACAAGTGTGAAAAGTGGTTTTTCCACACTAATACAAGTGCAAAAGTGGTTTCCTGCACCAACACAAGTGCGAAAAGTGGTTTTTCAACACTAACACAAGTGCGAAAAGTGGTTTTTCAACACTATCACAAGTGCAAAAAGTGTTTTTTCCACACTAATACAAGTGCAAAAATGGTTTCCTGCACCAACACAAGTGCGAAAAGTGGTTTTTCAACACTAACACAAGTGCGAAAAGTGGTTTTTCAACACTAACACAAGTGCGAAAAGTGGTTTTTCCACACTAATACAAGTGCAAAAGTGGTTTCCTGCACCAACACAAGTGCGAAAAGTGGATTTTCAACACTAACACAAGTGCGAAAAGTGGGTTTCAACACTATCACAAGTGCAAAAAGTGTTTTTTCCACACTAATACAAGTGCAAAAGTGGTTTCCTGCACCAACACAAGTGCGAAAAGTGGTTTTTCAACACTAACACAAGTGTGAAAAGTGGTCTTTCAACACTAACACAAGTGCGAAAAGTGTTTTTGCCACACTAATACAAGTGCAAAAGTGATTTCCTGCACCAACACAAGTGCGAAAAGTGGTTTTTCAACACTATCACAAGTGCAAAAAGTGTTTTTTCCACACTAATACAAGTGCAAAAGTGGTTTCCTGCACCAACACAAGTGCGAAAAGTGGTTTTTCAACACTAACACAAGTGCAAAAAGTGGTTTTTCAACAATAACACAAGCGCGAAAAGTGGTTTTTCCACACTAATACAAGTGCAAAAGTGGTTTCCTGCACCAACACAAGTGCGAAAAGTGGTTTTTCAACACTAACACAAGTGCGAAAAGTGGTGTTTCCACACAAATACAAGTGCGAAAAGTGGTTTTTCAACACTAACACAAGTGCAAAAAGTGTTTTTTCCACACAAATACAAGTGCGAAAAGTGGTTTCCTGCACCAACACAAGTGCGAAAAGTGGTTTTTCAACACTAACACAAGTGCGAAAAGTGGTTTTTCAACACTATCACAAGTGCAAAAAGTGTTTTTTCCACACTAATACAAGTGCAAAAGTGGTTTCCTGCACCAACACAAGTGCGAAAAGTGGTTTTTCAACACTAACACAAGTGCAAAAAGTGGTTTTTCAACACTAACACAAGTGCGAAAAGTGTTTTTTCCACACTAATACAAGTGCAAAAGTGGTTTTCTGCACCAACACAAGTGCGAAAAGTGGTTTTTCAACACTAACACAAGTGCGAAAAGTGGTTTTTCAACACTAACACAAGTGCGAAAAGTGGTTTTTCAACACTAACACAAGTGCAAAAAGTGGTTGTTCCACACTAATACAACTGCAAAAGTGGTTACCTGCACCAACACAAGTGCGAAAAGTGGTTTTTCAACACTAACACAATTGCAAAAAGTGGTTTTTCAACACTATCACAAGTGCAAAAAGTGTTTTTTCCACACTAATACAAGTGCAAAAGTGGTTTCCTGCACCAACACAAGTGCGAAAAGTGGTTTTTCAACACTAACACAAGTGCGAATAGTGGTTTTTCAACACGAACACAAGTGCGAAAAGTGGTTTTTCCACACTAATACAAGTGCAAAAGTGGTTTCCTGCACCAACACAAGTGCGAAAATTGGTTTTTAAACATTAACACAAGTGCCAAAAAGTGGTTTTTTAACACTAGCACAAGTGCAAAAAGTGTTTTTTCCACACTAATACAAGTGTAAAAGTGGTTTCCTGCACCAACACAAGTGCGAAAAGTGGTTTTTCAACACTAACACAAGTGCGAAAAGTGGTTTTTCAACACTAACACAAGTGCGAAAAGTGGTTTTTCCACACTAATACAAGTGCTAAAGTGGTTTCCTGCACCAACACAAGTGCGAAAAGTGGTTTTTCAACACTAACACAAGTGCGAAAAGTGGTTTTTCCACACTAATACAAGTGTAAAAGTGGTTTCCTGCACCAACACAAGTGCGAAAAGTGGTTTTTCAACACTAACACAAGTGCGAAAAGTGGTTTTTCAACACTAACACAAGTGCGAAAAGTGGTTTTTCCACACTAATACAAGTGCTAAAGTGGTTTCCTGCACCAACACATGTGCGAAAAGTGGTTTTTCAACACTATCACAAGTGCAAAAAGTATTTTTTCCACACTAATACAAGTGCAAAAGTGGTTTCCTGCACCAACACAAGTGCGAAAAGTGGTTTTTCAACACTAACACAAGTGCGAAAAGTAGTTTTCCAACACTAACACAAGTGCGAAAAGTGGTTTTTCCACACTAATACAAGTGCAGAAGTGGTTTCCTGCACCAACACAAGTGCGAAAAGTGGTTTTTCAACACTAACACAAGTGCGAAAAGTGGTTTTTCAACACTAACACAAGTGCGAAAAGTGGTTTTTCCACACTAATACAAGTGCAAAAGTGGTTTCCTGCACCAACACAAGTGCGAAAAGTGGTTTTTCAACACTAACACAAGTGCGAAAAGTGGTTTTTCAACACTATCACAAGTGCAAAAAGTGTTTTTTCCACACTAATACAAGTGCAAAAGTGGTTTCCTGCACCAACACAAGTGCGAAAAGTGGTTTTTCAACACTAACACAAGTGCGAAAACTGGTTTTTCAACACTAACACAAGTGCGAAAAGTGGTTTTTCCACACTAATACAAATGCAAAAGTGGTTTCCTGCACCAACACAAGTGCGAAAAGTGGTTTTTCAACACTAACACAAGTGCGAAAAGTGGTTTTTTTTCAACACTATCACAAGTGCAAAAAGTGTTTTTTCCACACTAATACAAATGCAAAAGTGGTTTCCTGCACCAACACAAGTGCGAAAAGTGGTTTTTCAACACTAACACAAGTGCAAAAAGTGGTTTTTCAACACTAACACAAGTGCGAAAAGTGGTTTTTCCACACAAATACAAGGGCAAAACTGGTTTCCTGCACCAACACAAGTGCGAAAATTGGTTTTTCAACACTAACACAAGTGCAAAAAGTGGTTTTTCAACACTATCACAAGTGCAAAAAGTGTTTTTTCCACACTAATACAAGTGCAAAAGTGGTTTCCTGCACCAACACAAGTGCAAAAAGTGGTTTTTCAACACTAACACAAGTGCGAAAAGTGGTTTTTCAACACTAACACAAGTGTGAAAAGTGGTTTTTCAACACTATCACAAGTGCAAAAAGTGTTTTTTTCCACACTAATACAAGTGCAAAAGTGGTTTCCTGCACCAACACAGGTGCGAAAAGTGGTTTTTCAACACTAACACAAGTGCGAAAAGTGGTTTTTCAACACTAACACAAGTGCGAAAAGTGGTTTTGCCACACTAATACAAGTGCTAAAGTGGTTTCCTGCACCAACACAAGTGCGAAAAGTGGTTTTTCAACACTAACACAAGTGCGAAAAGTGGTTTTTCAACACTATCACAAGTGCAAAAAGTGTTTTTTTCCACACTAATACAAGTGCAAAAGTGGTTTCCTGCACCAACACAGGTGCGAAAAGTGGTTTTTCAACACTAACACAAGTGCGAAAAGTGGTTTTTCAACACTAACACAAGTGCGAAAAGTGGTTTTGCCACACTAATACAAGTGCTAAAGTGGTTTCCTGCACCAACACAAGTGCGAAAAGTGGTTTTTCAACACTAACACAAGTGCGAAAAGTGGTTTTTCAACACTATCACAAGTGCAAAAAGTGTTTTTTCCACACTAATACAAGTGCAAAAGTGGTTTCCTGCACCAACACAGTGCGAAAAGTGGTTTTTCAACACTAACACAAGTGCGAAAAGTGGTTTTTCAACAATATCACAATTGCAAAAAGTGTTTTTTCCACACTAACACAAGTGCGAAAAGTGGTTTTTCCACACTAATACAAGTGCAAAAGTGGTTTCCTGCACCAACACAAGTGCGAAAAGTGGATTTTCAACACTAACACAAGTGCGAAAAGTGGGTTTCAACACTATCACAAGTGCAAAAAGTGTTTTTTCCACACTAATACAAGTGCAAAAGTGGTTTCCTGCACCAACACAAGTGCGAAAAGTGGTTTTTCAACACTAACACAAGTGTGAAAAGTGGTCTTTCAACACTAACACAAGTGCGAAAAGTGTTTTTTCCACACTAATACAAGTGCAAAAGTGATTTCCTGCACCAACACAAGTGCGAAAAGTGGTTTTTCAACACTAACACAAGTGCGAAAAGTGGTTTTTCAACACTAACACAAGTGCGAAAAGTGGTTTTTCAACACTAACACAAGTGCGAAAAGTGGTTTTTCTACACTAATACAAGCGCAAAAGTGGTTTCCTGCACCATCACAAGTGCGAAAAGTGGTTTTTCAACACTAACACAAGTGCGAAAAGTGGTTTTTCAACACTATCACAAGTGCAAAAAGTGCTTTTTCCACACTAATACAAGTGCAAAAGTGGTTTCCTGCACCAACACAAGTGCGAAAAGTGGTTTTTCAACACGAACACAAGTGCGAAAAGTGGTTTTTCAACACTAACACAAGTGCGAAAAGTATTTTTTCCACACGAATATAAGTGCAAAAGTGGTTCCTGCACCAACACAAGTGCGAAAAGTGGTTTTTCAACACTAACACAAGTGCGAAAAGTGGTTTTTCAACACTAACACAAGTGCGAAAAATGGTTTTTCAACACTAACACAAGTGCGAAAAGTGGTTTTTCATCACTAACACAAGTGCGAAAAGTGGTTTTTCCACACTAATACAAATGCAAAAGTGGTTTCCTACACCAACACAAGTGCGAAAAGTGGTTTTTCAACACTAACACAAGTGCGAAAAGTGGTTTTTCAACACTATCACAAGTGCAAAAAGTGTTTTTTCCACACTAATACAAGTGCAAAAGTGGTTTCCTGCACCAACACAAGTGCGAAAAGTGGTTTTTCAACACTAACACAAGTGAGGAAAGTGGTTTTTCAACACTAACACAAGTGCGAAAAGTGGTTTTTCAACACTAACACAAGTGCGAAAAGTGGTTTTTCCACACTAATACAAGTGCAAAAGTGGTTTCCTGCACCAACACAAGTGCGAAAAGTTGTTTTTCAACACTAACACAAGTGCGAAAAGTGGTTTTTCAACACTATCACAAGTGCAAAAAGTGGTTTTTCAACACTAACACAAGTGCGAAAAGTGGTTTTTCCACACTAATACAAGTGCAAAAGTGGTTTCCTGCACCAACACAAGTGCGAAAAGTGGTTTTTCAACACTAACACAAGTGCGAAAAGTGGTTTTTCAACACTATCACAAGTACAAAAAGTGTTTTTTCCACACTAATACAAGTGCAAAAGTGGTTTGCTGCACCAACACAAGTGCGAAAAGTGGTTTTTCAACACTAACACAAGTGCGAAAACTGGTTTTTCAACACTAACACAAGTGCGAAAAGTGGTTTTTCCACACTAATACAATTGCAAAAGTGGTTTCCTGCACCAACACAAGTGCGAAAAGTGGTTTTTCAACACTAACACAAGTGCGAAAAGTGGTTTTTCAACACTATCACAAGTGCAAAAAGTGTTTTTTCCACACTAATACAAGTGCAAAAGTGGTTTCCTGCACCAACACAAGTGCGAAAAGTGGTTTTTCAACACTAACACAAGTGCGAAAAGTGGTTTTTCAACACTAACACAAGTGCGAAAAGTGGTTTTTCAACACTAACACAAGTGCGAAAAGTGGTTTTGCCACACTAATACAAGTGCTAAAGTGGTTTCCTGCACCAACACAAGTGCGAAAAGTGGTTTTTCAACACTAACACAAGTGCGAAAAGTGGTTTTTCAACACTATCACAAGTGCAAAAAGTGTTTTTTCCACACTAATACAAGTGCAAAAGTGGTTTCCTGCACCAACACAAGTGCGAAAAGTGGTTTTTCAACACTAACACAAGTGCAAAAAGTGGTTTTTCAACACTAACACAAGTGCAAAAAGTGGTTTTTCCACACAAATACAAGTGCAAAACTGGTTTCCTGCACCAACACAAGTGCGAAAATTGGTTTTTCAACACTAACACAAGTGCAAAAAGTGGTTTTTCAACACTATCACAAGTGCAAAAAGTGTTTTTTCCACACTAATACAAGTGCAAAAGTGGTTTCCTGCACCAACACAGGTGCGAAAAGTGGTTTTTCAACACTAACACAATTGCGAAAATTGGTTTTTCACCACTAACACAAGTGCGAAAAGTGGTTTTTCCACACTAATACAAGTGCAAAAGTGGTTTCCTGCACCAACACAGTGCGAAAAGTGGTTTTTCAACACTAACACAAGTGCGAAAAGTGGTTTTTCAACAATATCACAATTGCAAAAAGTGTTTTTTCCACACTAATACAAGTGCAAAAGTGGTTTCCTGCACCAACACAAGTGCGAAAAGTGGTTTTTCAACACTAACACAAGTGCGAAAAGTGGTTTTTCAACACTAACACAAGTGCGAAAAGTGGTTTTTCCACACTAATACAAGTGCAAAAGTGGTTTCCTGCACCAACACAAGTGCGAAAAGTGGATTTTCAACACTAACACAAGTGCGAAAAGTGGGTTTCAACACTATCACAAGTGCAAAAAGTGTTTTTTCCACACTAATACAAGTGCAAAAGTGGTTTCCTGCACCAACACAAGTGCGAAAAGTGGTTTTTCAACACTAACACAAGTGTGAAAAGTGGTCTTTCAACACTAACACAAGTGCGAAAAGTGTTTTTTCCACACTAATACAAGTGCAAAAGTGATTTCCTGCACCAACACAAGTGCGAAAAGTGGTTTTTCAACACTAACACAAGTGCGAAAAGTGGTTTTTCAACACTAACACAAGTGCGAAAAGTGGTTTTTCAACACTAACACAAGTGCGAAAAGTGGTTTTTCCACACTAATACAAGCGCAAAAGTGGTTTCCTGCACCATCACAAGTGCGAAAAGTGGTTTTTCAACACTAACACAAGTGCGAAAAGTGGTTTTTCAACACTATCACAAGTGCAAAAAGTGCTTTTTCCACACTAATACAAGTGCAAAAGTGGTTTCCTGCACCAACACAAGTGCGAAAAGTGGTTTTTCAACACGAACACAAGTGCGAAAAGTGGTTTTTCAACACTAACACAAGTGCGAAAAGTATTTTTTCCACACTAATACAAGTGCAAAAGTGGTTCCTGCACCAACACAAGTGCGAAAAGTGGTTTTTCAACACTAACACAAGTGCGAAAAGTGGTTTTTCAACACTAACACAAGTGCGAAAAATGGTTTTTCAACACTAACACAAGTGCGAAAAGTGGTTTTTCATCACTAACACAAGTGCGAAAAGTGGTTTTTCCACACTAATACAAATGCAAAAGTGGTTTCCTACACCAACACAAGTGCGAAAAGTGGTTTTTCAACACTAACACAAGTGCGAAAAGTGGTTTTTCAACACTATCACAAGTGCAAAAAGTGTTTTTTCCACACTAATACAAGTGCAAAAGTGGTTTCCTGCACCAACACAAGTGCGAAAAGTGGTTTTTCAACACTAACACAAGTGAGGAAAGTGGTTTTTCAACACTAACACAAGTGCGAAAAGTGGTTTTTCAACACTAACACAAGTGCGAAAAGTGGTTTTTCCACACTAATACAAGTGCAAAAGTGGTTTCCTGCACCAACACAAGTGCGAAAAGTTGTTTTTCAACACTAACACAAGTGCGAAAAGTGGTTTTTCAACACTATCACAAGTGCAAAAAGTGGTTTTTCAACACTAACACAAGTGCGAAAAGTGGTTTTTCCACACTAATACAAGTGCAAAAGTGGTTTCCTGCACCAACACAAGTGCGAAAAGTGGTTTTTCAACACTAACACAAGTGCGAAAAGTGGTTTTTCAACACTATCACAAGTGCAAAAAGTGTTTTTTCCACACTAATACAAGTGCAAAAGTGGTTTGCTGCACCAACACAAGTGCGAAAAGTGGTTTTTCAACACTAACACAAGTGCGAAAACTGGTTTTTCAACACTAACACAAGTGCGAAAAGTGGTTTTTCCACACTAATACAAGTGCAAAAGTGGTTTCCTGCACCAACACAAGTGCGAAAAGTGGTTTTTCAACACTAACACAAGTGCGAAAAGTGGTTTTTCAACACTATCACAAGTGCAAAAAGTGTTTTTTCCACACTAATACAAGTGCAAAAGTGGTTTCCTGCACCAACACAAGTGCGAAAAGTGGTTTTTCAACACTAACACAAGTGCGAAAAGTGGTTTTTCAACACTAACACAAGTGCGAAAAGTGGTTTTTCAACACTAACACAAGTGCGAAAAGTGGTTTTGCCACACTAATACAAGTGCTAAAGTGGTTTCCTGCACCAACACAAGTGCGAAAAGTGGTTTTTCAACACTAACACAAGTGCGAAAAGTGGTTTTTCAACACTATCACAAGTGCAAAAAGTGTTTTTTCCACACTAATACAAGTGCAAAAGTGGTTTCCTGCACCAACACAAGTGCGAAAAGTGGTTTTTCAACACTAACACAAGTGCAAAAAGTGGTTTTTCAACACTAACACAAGTGCGAAAAGTGGTTTTTCCACACAAATACAAGTGCAAAACTGGTTTCCTGCACCAACACAAGTGCGAAAATTGGTTTTTCAACACTAACACAAGTGCAAAAAGTGGTTTTTCAACACTATCACAAGTGCAAAAAGTGTTTTTTCCACACTAATACAAGTGCAAAAGTGGTTTCCTGCACCAACACAGGTGCGAAAAGTGGTTTTTCAACACTAACACAATTGCGAAAATTGGTTTTTCACCACTAACACAAGTGCGAAAAGTGGTTTTTCCACACTAATACAAGTGCAAAAGTGGTTTCCTGCACCAACACAGTGCGAAAAGTGGTTTTTCAACACTAACACAAGTGCGAAAAGTGGTTTTTCAACAATATCACAATTGCAAAAAGTGTTTTTTCCACACTAATACAAGTGCAAAAGTGGTTTCCTGCACCAACACAAGTGCGAAAAGTGGTTTTTCAACACTAACACAAGTGCGAAAAGTGGTTTTTCAACACTAACACAAGTGCGAAAAGTGGTTTTTCCACACTAATACAAGTGCAAAAGTGGTTTCCTGCACCAACACAAGTGCGAAAAGTGGATTTTCAACACTAACACAAGTGCGAAAAGTGGGTTTCAACACTATCACAAGTGCAAAAAGTGTTTTTTCCACACTAATACAAGTGCAAAAGTGGTTTCCTGCACCAACACAAGTGCGAAAAGTGGTTTTTCAACACTAACACAAGTGTGAAAAGTGGTCTTTCAACACTAACACAAGTGCGAAAAGTGTTTTTTCCACACTAATACAAGTGCAAAAGTGATTTCCTGCACCAACACAAGTGCGAAAAGTGGTTTTTCAACACTAACACAAGTGCGAAAAGTGGTTTTTCAACACTAACACAAGTGCGAAAAGTGGTTTTTCAACACTAACACAAGTGCGAAAAGTGGTTTTTCCACACTAATACAAGCGCAAAAGTGGTTTCCTGCACCATCACAAGTGCGAAAAGTGGTTTTTCAACACTAACACAAGTGCGAAAAGTGGTTTTTCAACACTATCACAAGTGCAAAAAGTGCTTTTTCCACACTAATACAAGTGCAAAAGTGGTTTCCTGCACCAACACAAGTGCGAAAAGTGGTTTTTCAACACGAACACAAGTGCGAAAAGTGATTTTTCAACACTAACACAAGTGCGAAAAGTATTTTTTCCACACTAATACAAGTGCAAAAGTGGTTCCTGCACCAACACAAGTGCGAAAAGTGGTTTTTCAACACTAACACAAGTGCGAAAAGTGGTTTTTCAACACTAACACAAGTGCGAAAAATGGTTTTTCAACACTAACACAAGTGTGAAAAGTGGTTTTTCATCACTAACACAAGTGCGAAAAGTGGTTTTTCCACACTAATACAAATGCAAAAGTGGTTTCCTACACCAACACAAGTGCGAAAAGTGGTTTTTCAACACTAACACAAGCGCGAAAAGTGGTTTTTCAACACTATCACAAGTGCAAAAAGTGTTTTTTCCACACTAATACAAGTGCAAAAGTGGTTTCCTGCACCAACACAAGTGCGAAAAGTGGTTTTTCAACACTAACACAAGTGAGGAAAGTGGTTTTTCAACACTAACACAAGTGCGAAAAGTGGTTTTTCAACACTAACACAAGTGCGAAAAGTGGTTTTTCCACACTAATACAAGTGCAAAAGTGGTTTCCTGCACCAACACAAGTGCGAAAAGTTGTTTTTCAACACTAACACAAGTGCGAAAAGTGGTTTTTCAACACTATCACAAGTGCAAAAAGTGGTTTTTCAACACTAACACAAGTGCGAAAAGTGGGTTTCAACACTATCACAAGTGCAAAAAGTGTTTTTTCCACACTAATACAAGTGCAAAAGTGGTTTCCTGCACCAACACAAGTGCGAAAAGTGGTTTTTCAACACTAACACAAGTGTGAAAAGTGGTCTTTCAACACTAACACAAGTGCGAAAAGTGTTTTTTCCACACTAATACAAGTGCAAAAGTGATTTCCTGCACCAACACAAGTGCGAAAAGTGGTTTTTCAACACTAACACAAGTGCGAAAAGTGGTTTTTCAACACTAACACAAGTGCGAAAAGTGGTTTTTCAACACTAACACAAGTGCGAAAAGTGGTTTTTCCACACTAATACAAGCGCAAAAGTGGTTTCCTGCACCATCACAAGTGCGAAAAGTGGTTTTTCAACACTAACACAAGTGCGAAAAGTGGTTTTTCAACACTATCACAAGTGCAAAAAGTGCTTTTTCCACACTAATACAAGTGCAAAAGTGGTTTCCTGCACCAACACAAGTGCGAAAAGTGGTTTTTCAACACGAACACAAGTGCGAAAAGTGGTTTTTCAACACTAACACAAGTGCGAAAAGTATTTTTTCCACACTAATACAAGTGCAAAAGTGGTTCCTGCACCAACACAAGTGCGAAAAGTGGTTTTTCAACACTAACACAAGTGCGAAAAGTGGTTTTTCAACACTAACACAAGTGCGAAAAATGGTTTTTCAACACTAACACAAGTGCGAAAAGTGGTTTTTCATCACTAACACAAGTGCGAAAAGTGGTTTTTCCACACTAATACAAATGCAAAAGTGGTTTCCTACACCAACACAAGTGCGAAAAGTGTTTTTTCAACACTAACACAAGTGCGAAAAGTGGTTTTTCAACACTATCACAAGTGCAAAAAGTGTTTTTTCCACACTAATACAAGTGCAAAAGTGGTTTCCTGCACCAACACAAGTGCGAAAAGTGGTTTTTCAACACTAACACAAGTGAGGAAAGTGGTTTTTCAACACTAACACAAGTGCGAAAAGTGGTTTTTCAACACTAACACAAGTGCGAAAAGTGGTTTTTCCACACTAATACAAGTGCAAAAGTGGTTTCCTGCACCAACACAAGTGCGAAAAGTTGTTTTTCAACACTAACACAAGTGCGAAAAGTGGTTTTTCAACACTATCACAAGTGCAAAAAGTGGTTTTTCAACACTAACACAAGTGCGAAAAGTGGTTTTTCCACACTAATACAAGTGCAAAAGTGGTTTCCTGCACCAACACAAGTGCGAAAAGTGGATTTTCAACACTAACACAAGTGCGAAAAGTGGGTTTCAACACTATCACAAGTGCAAAAAGTGTTTTTTCCACACTAATACAAGTGCAAAAGTGGTTTCCTGCACCAACACAAGTGCGAAAAGTGGTTTTTCAACACTAACACAAGTGTGAAAAGTGGTCTTTCACAACTAACACAAGTGCGAAAAGTGTTTTTTCCACACTAATACAAGTGCAAAAGTGATTTCCTGCACCAACAAAAGTGCGAAAAGTGGTTTTTCAACACTAACACAAGTGCGAAAAGTGGTTTTTCAACACTAACACAAGTGCGAAAAGTGGTTTTTCAACACTAACACAAGTGCGAAAAGTGGTTTTTCCACACTA
Source organism: Myxine glutinosa (assembly GCF_964187855.1). NCBI lineage: Eukaryota > Metazoa > Chordata > Myxini > Myxiniformes > Myxinidae > Myxine > Myxine glutinosa. Next base: position 47,916 of record NW_027616888.1, on the reverse strand, counting down.
ATACAAGCGCAAAAGTGGTTTCCTGCACCATCACAAGTGCGAAAAGTGGTTTTTCAACACTAACACAAGTGCGAAAAGTGGTTTTTCAACACTATCACAAGTGCAAAAAGTGCTTTTTCCACACTAATACAAGTGCAAAAGTGGTTTCCTGCACCAACACAAGTGCGAAAAGTGGTTTTTCAACACGAACACAAGTGCGAAAAGTGGTTTTTCAACACTAACACAAGTGCGAAAAGTATTTTTTCCACACTAATACAAGTGCAAAAGTGGTTCCTGCACCAACACAAGTGCGAAAAGTGGTTTTTCAACACTAACACAAGTGCGAAAAGTGGTTTTTCAACACTAACACAAGTGCGAAAAATGGTTTTTCAACACTAACACAAGTGCGAAAAGTGGTTTTTCATCACTAACACAAGTGCGAAAAGTGGTTTTTCCACACTAATACAAATGCAAAAGTGGTTTCCTACACCAACACAAGTGCGAAAAGTGGTTTTTCGACACTAACACAAGTGCGAAAAGTGGTTTTTCAACACTAACACAAGTGCGAAAAGTGGTTTTTCCACACTAATACAAGCGCAAAAGTGGTTTCCTGCACCATCACAAGTGCGAAAAGTGGTTTTTCAACACTAACACAAGTGCGAAAAGTGGTTTTTCAACACTATCACAAGTGCAAAAAGTGCTTTTTCCACACTAATACAAGTGCAAAAGTGGTTTCCTGCACCAACACAAGTGCGAAAAGTGGTTTTTCAACACGAACACAAGTGCGAAAAGTGGTTTTTCAACACTAACACAAGTGCGAAAAGTATTTTTTCCACACTAATACAAGTGCAAAAGTGGTTCCTGCACCAACACAAGTGCTAAAAGTGGTTTTTCAACACTAACACAAGTGCGAAAAGTGGTTTTTCAACACTAACACAAGTGCGAAAAATGGTTTTTCAACACTAACACAAGTGCGAAAAGTGGTTTTTCATCACTAACACAAGTGCGAAAAGTGGTTTTTCCACACTAATACAAATGCAAAAGTGGTTTCCTACACCAACACAAGTGCGAAAAGTGGTTTTTCAACACTAACACAAGTGCGAAAAGTGGTTTTTCAACACTATCACAAGTGCAAAAAGTGTTTTTTCCACACTAATACAAGTGCAAAAGTGGTTTCCTGCACCAACACAAGTGCGAAAAGTGGTTTTTCAACACTAACACAAGTGAGGAAAGTGGTTTTTCAACACTAACACAAGTGCGAAAAGTGGTTTTTCAACACTAACACAAGTGCGAAAAGTGGTTTTTCCACACTAATACAAGTGCAAAAGTGGTTTCCTGCACCAACACAAGTGCGAAAAGTTGTTTTTCAACACTAACACAAGTGCGAAAAGTGGTTTTTCAACACTATCACAAGTGCAAAAAGTGGTTTTTCAACACTAACACAAGTGCGAAAAGTGGTTTTTCCACACTAATACAAGTGCAAAAGTGGTTTCCTGCACCAACACAAGTGCGAAAAGTGGATTTTCAACACTAACACAAGTGCGAAAAGTGGGTTTCAACCCTATCACAAGTGCAAAAAGTGTTTTTTCCACACTAATACAAGTGCAAAAGTGGTTTCCTGCACCAACACAAGTGCGAAAAGTGGTTTTTCAACACTAACACAAGTGTGAAAAGTGGTCTTTCAACACTAACACAAGTGCGAAAAGTGTTTTTTCCACACTAATACAAGTGCAAAAGTGATTTCCTGCACCAACACAAGTGCGAAAAGTGGTTTTTCAACACTAACACAAGTGCGAAAAGTGGTTTTTCAACACTAACACAAGTGCGAAAAGTGGTTTTTCAACACTAACACAAGTGCGAAAAGTGGTTTTTCCACACTAATACAAGCGCAAAAGTGGTTTCCTGCACCATCACAAGTGCGAAAAGTGGTTTTTCAACACTAACACAAGTGCGAAAAGTGGTTTTTCAACACTATCACAAGTGCAAAAAGTGCTTTTTCCACACTAATACAAGTGCAAAAGTGGTTTCCTGCACCAACACAAGTGCGAAAAGTGGTTTTTCAACACGAACACAAGTGCGAAAAGTGGTTTTTCAACACTAACACAAGTGCGAAAAGTATTTTTTCCACACTAATACAAGTGCAAAAGTGGTTCCTGCACCAACACAAGTGCGAAAAGTGGTTTTTCAACACTAACACAAGTGCGAAAAGTGGTTTTTCAACACTAACACAAGTGCGAAAAATGGTTTTTCAACACTAACACAAGTTCGAAAAGTGGTTTTTCATCACTAACACAAGTGCGAAAAGTGGTTTTTCCACACTAATACAAATGCAATAGTGGTTTCCTACACCAACACAAGTGCGAAAAGTGGTTTTTCAACACTAACACAAGTGCGAAAAGTGGTTTTTCAACACTATCACAAGTGCAAAAAGTGTTTTTTCCACACTAATACAAGTGCAAAAGTGGTTTCCTGCACCAACACAAGTGCGAAAAGTGGTTTTTCAACACTAACACAAGTGCGAAAAGTGGTTTTTCAACACTATCACAAGTGCAAAAAGTGCTTTTTCCACACTAATACAAGTGCAAAAGTGGTTTCCTGCACCAACACAAGTGCGAAAAGTGGTTTTTCAACACGAACACAAGTGCGAAAAGTGGTTTTTCAACACTAACACAAGTGCGAAAAGTATTTTTTCCACACTAATACAAGTGCAAAAGTGGTTCCTGCACCAACACAAGTGCGAAAAGTGGTTTTTCAACACTAACACAAGTGCGAAAAGTGGTTTTTCAACACTAACACAAGTGCGAAAAATGGTTTTTCAACACCAACACAAGAGCGAAAAGTGGTTTTTCCACACTAATACAAGTGCAAAAGTGGTTTCCTGCACCAACACAAGTGCGAAAAGTGGTTTTTCAACACTAACACAAGTGCGAAAAGTGGTTTTTCAACACTATCACAAGTGCAAAAAGTGTTTTTTCCACACTAATACAAGTGCAAAAGTGGTTTCCTGCACCAACACAAGTGCGAAAAGTGGTTTTTCAACAATAACACAAGTGCGAAAAGTGGTTTTTCATCACTAACACAAGTGCGAAAAGTGGTTTTTCCACACTAATACAAATGCAAAAGTGGTTTCCTACACCAACACAAGTGCGAAAAGTGGTTTTTCAACACTAACACAAGTGCGAAAAGTGGTTTTTCAACACTATCACAAGTGCAAAAAGTGTTTTTTCCACACTAATACAAGTGCAAAAGTGGTTTCCTGCACCAACACAAGTGCGAAAAGTGGTTTTTCAACACTAACACAAGTGAGGAAAGTGGTTTTTCAACACTAACACAAGTGCGAAAAGTGGTTTTTCAACACTAACACAAGTGCGAAAAGTGGTTTTTCCACACTAATACAAGTGCAAAAGTGGTTTCCCGCACCAACACAAGTGCGAAAAGTTGTTTTTCAACACTAACACAAGTGCGAAAAGTGGTTTTTCAACACTATCACAAGTGCAAAAAGTGTTTTTTCAACACTAACACAAGTGCGAAAAGTGGTTTTACCACACTAATACAAGTGCAAAAGTGGTTTCCTGCACCAACACAAGTGCGAAAAGTGGTTTTTCAACACTAACACAAGTGCGAAAAGTGGTTTTTCAACACTATCACATGTGCGAAAAGTGGTTTTTCCACACTAATACAAGTGCAAAAGTGGTTTCCTGCACCAACACAGTGCGAAAAGTGGTTTTTCAACACTAACACAAGTGCGAAAAGTGGTTTTTCAACAATATCACAATTGCAAAAAGTGTTTTTTCCACACTAATACAAGTGCAAAAGTGGTTTCCTGCACCAACACAAGTGCGAAAAGTGGTTTTTCAACACTAACACAAGTGCGAAAAGTGGTTTTTCAACACTAACACAAGTGCGAAAAGTGGTTTTTCCACACTAATACAAGTGCAAAAGTGGTTTCCTGCACCAACACAAGTGCGAAAAGTGGATTTTCAACACTAACACAAGTGCGAAAAGTGGGTTTCAACACTATCACAAGTGCAAAAAGTGTTTTTTCCACATTAATACAAGTGCAAAAGTGGTTTCCTGCACCAACACAAGTGCGAAAAGTGGTTTTTCAACACTAACACAAGTGTAAAAAGTGGTCTTTCAACACTAACACAAGTGCGAAAAGTGTTTTTTCCACACTAATACAAGTGCAAAAGTGGTTTCCTGCACCAACACAAGTGCGAAAAGTGGTTTTTCAACACTAACACAAGTGCGAAAAGTGGTTTTTCAACACTAACACAAGTGCGAAAAGTGGTTTTTCCACACTAATACAAGCGCAAAAGTGGTTTCCTGCACCATCACAAGTGCGAAAAGTGGTTTTTCAACACTATCACAAGTGCAAAAAGTGCTTTTTCCACACTAATACAAGTGCAAAAGTGGTTTCCTGCACCAACACAAGTGCGAAAAGTGGTTTTTCAACACGAACACAAGTGCGAAAAGTGGTTTTTCAACACTAACACAAGTGCGAAAAGTATTTTTTCCACACTAATACAAGTGCAAAAGTGGTTCCTGCACCAACACAAGTGCGAAAAGTGGTTTTTCAACACTAACACAAGTGCGAAAACTGGTTTTTCAACACTAACACAAGTGCGAAAAGTGGTTTTTCAACACTATCACAAGTGCAAAAAGTGTTTTTTCCACACTAATACAAGTGCAAAAGTGGTTTCCTGCACCAACACAAGTGCGAAAAGTGGTTTTTCAACACTAACACAAGTGCGAAAAGTGGTTTTTCATCACTAACACAAGTGCGAAAAGTGGTTTTTCCACACTAATACAAATGCAAAAGTGGTTTCCTACACCAACACAAGTGCGAAAAGTGGTTTTTCAACACTAACACAAGTGCGAAAAGTGGTTTTTCAACACTATCACAAGTGCAAAAAGTGTTTTTTCCACACTAATACAAGTGCAAAAGTGGTTTCCTGCACCAACACAAGTGCGAAAAGTGGTTTTTCAACACTAACACAAGTGAGGAAAGTGGTTTTTCAACACTAACACAAGTGCGAAAAGTGGTTTTTCAACACTAACACAAGTGCGAAAAGTGGTTTTTCCACACTAATACAAGTGCAAAAGTGGTTTCCTGCACCAACACAAGTGCGAAAAGTTGTTTTTGAACACTAACACAAGTGCGAAAAGTAGTTTTTCAACACTATCACAAGTGCAAAAAGTGGTTTTTCAACACTAACACAAGTGCGAAAAGTGGTTTTTCCACACTAATACAAGTGCAAAAGTGGTTTCCTGCACCAACACAAGTGCGAAAAGTGGTTTTTCAACACTAACACAAGTGCGAAAAGTGGTTTTTCAACACTATCACAAGTGCAAAAAGTGTTTTTTCCACACTAATACAAGTGCAAAAGTGGTTTCCTGCACCAACACAAGTGCGAAAAGTGGTTTTTCAACACTAACACAAGTGCGAAAACTGGTTTTTCAACACTAACACAAGTGCGAAAAGTGGTTTTTCCACACTAATACAAATGCAAAAGTGGTTTCCTGCACCAACACAAGTGCGAAAAGTGGTTTTTCAACACTAACACAAGTGCGAAAAGTGGTTTTTCAACACTATCACAAGTGCAAAAAGTGTTTTTTCCACACTAATACAAGTGCAAAAGTGGTTTCCTGCACCAACACAAGTGCGAAAAGTGGTTTTTCAACACTAACACAAGTGCAAAAAGTGGTTTTTCAACACTAACACAAGTGCGAAAAGTGGTTTTTCCACACAAATACAAGTGCAAAACTGGTTTCCTGCACCAACACAAGTGCGAAAATTGGTTTTTCAACACTAACACAAGTGCAAAAAGTGGTTTTTCAACACTATCACAAGTGCAAAAAGTGTTTTTCCCACACTAATACAAGTGCAAAAGTGGTTTCCTGCACCAACACAAGTGCAAAAAGTGGTTTTTCAACACTAACACAAGTGCGAAAAGTGGTTTTTCAACACTAACACAAGTGCGAAAAGTGGTTTTTCAACACTATCACAAGTGCAAAAAGTGTTTTTTTCCACACTAATACAAGTGCAAAAGTGGTTTCCTGCACCAACACAGGTGCGAAAAGTGGTTTTTCAACACTAACACAAGTGCGAAAAGTGGTTTTTCAACACTAACACAAGTGCGAAAAGTGGTTTTGCCACACTAATACAAGTGCTAAAGTGGTTTCCTGCACCAACACAAGTGCGAAAAGTGGTTTTTCAACACTAACACAAGTGCGAAAAGTGGTTTTTCAACACTATCACAAGTGCAAAAAGTGTTTTTTCCACACTAATACAAGTGCAAAAGTGGTTTCCTGCACCAACACAAGTGCGAAAAGTGGTTTTTCAACACTAACACAAGTGCAAAAAGTGGTTTTTCAACACTAACACAAGTGCGAAAAGTGGTTTTTCCACACAAATACAAGTGCAAAACTGGTTTCCTGCACCAACACAAGTGCGAAAATTGGTTTTTCAACACTAACACAAGTGCAAAAAGTGGTTTTTCAACACTATCACAAGTGCAAAAAGTGTTTTTTCCACACTAATACAAGTGCAAAAGTGGTTTCCTGCACCAACACAGGTGCGAAAAGTGGTTTTTCAACACTAACACAATTGCGAAAATTGGTTTTTCACCACTAACACAAGTGCGAAAAGTGGTTTTTCCACACTAATACAAGTGCAAAAGTGGTTTCCTGCACCAACACAGTGCGAAAAGTGGTTTTTCAACACTAACACAAGTGCGAAAAGTGGTTTTTCAACAATATCACAATTGCAAAAAGTGTTTTTTCCACACTAATACAAGTGCAAAAGTGGTTTCCTGCACCAACACAAGTGCGAAAAGTGGTTTTTCAACACTAACACAAGTGCGAAAAGTGGTTTTTCAACACTAACACAAGTGCGAAAAGTGGTTTTTCCACACTAATACAAGTGCAAAAGTGGTTTCTTGCACCAACACAAGTGCGAAAAGTGGATTTTCAACACTAACACAAGTGCGAAAAGTGGGTTTCAACACTATCACAAGTGCAAAAAGTGTTTTTTCCACACTAATACAAGTGCAAAAGTGGTTTCCTGCACCAACACAAGTGCGAAAAGTGGTTTTTCAACACTAACACAAGTGTGAAAAGTGGTCTTTCAACACTAACACAAGTGCGAAAAGTGTTTTTTCCACACTAATACAAGTGCAAAAGTGATTTCCTGCACCAACACAAGTGCGAAAAGTGGTTTTTCAACACTAACACAAATGCGAAAAGTGGTTTTTCAACACTAACACAAGTGCGAAAAGTGGTTTTTCAACACTAACACAAGTGCGAAAAGTGGTTTTTCCACACTAATACAAGCGCAAAAGTGGTTTCCTGCACCATCACAAGTGCGAAAAGTGGTTTTTCAACACTAACACAAGTGCGAAAAGTGGTTTTTCAACACTATCACAAGTGCAAAAAGTGCTTTTTCCACACTAATACAAGTGCAAAAGTGGTTTCCTGCACCAACACAAGTGCGAAAAGTGGTTTTTCAACACGAACACAAGTGCGAAAAGTGGTTTTTCAACACTAACACAAGTGCGAAAAGTATTTTTTCCACACTAATACAAGTGCAAAAGTGGTTCCTGCACCAACACAAGTGCGAAAAGTGGTTTTTCAACACTAACACAAGTGCGAAAAGTGGTTTTTCAACACTAACACAAGTGCAAAAAATGGTTTTTCAACACTAACACAAGTGCGAAAAGTGGTTTTTCATCACTAACACAAGTGCGAAAAGTGGTTTTTCCACACTAATACAAATGCAAAAGTGGTTTCCTACACCAACACAAGTGCGAAAAGTGGTTTTTCAACACTAACACAAGTGCGAAAAGTGGTTTTTCAACACTATCACAAGTGCAAAAAGTGTTTTTTCCACACTAATACAAGTGCAAAAGTGGTTTCCTGCACCAACACAAGTGCGAAAAGTGGTTTTTCAACACTAACACAAGTGAGGAAAGTGGTTTTTCAACACTAACACAAGTGCGAAAAGAGGTTTTTCAACACTAACACAAGTGCGAAAAGTGGTTTTTCCACACTAATACAAGTGCAAAAGTGGTTTCCTGCACCAACACAAGTGCGAAAAGTTGTTTTTCAACACTAACACAAGTGCGAAAAGTGGTTTTTCAACACTATCACAAGTGCAAAAAGTGGTTTTTCAACACTAACACAAGTGCGAAAAGTGGTTTTTCCACACTAATACAAGTGCAAAAGTGGTTTCCTGCACCAACACAAGTGCGAAAAGTGGTTTTTCAACACTAACACAACTGCGAAAAGTGGTTTTTCAACACTATCACAAGTGCAAAAAGTGTTTTTTCCACACTAATACAAGTGCAAAAGTGGTTTCCTGCACCAACACAAGTGCGAAAAGTGGTTTTTCAACACTAACACAAGTGCGAAAACTGGTTTTTCAACACTAACACAAGTGTGAAAAGTGGTTTTTCCACACTAATACAAGTGCAAAAGTGGTTTCCTGCACCAACACAAGTGCGAAAAGTGGTTTTTCAACACTAACACAAGTGCGAAAAGTGGTTTTTCAACACTATCACAAGTGCAAAAAGTGTTTTTTCCACACTAATACAAGTGCAAAAATGGTTTCCTGCACCAACACAAGTGCGAAAAGTGGTTTTTCAACACTAACACAAGTGCGAAAAGTGGTTTTTCAACACTAACACAAGTGCGAAAAGTGGTTTTTCCACACTAATACAAGTGCAAAAGTGGTTTCCTGCACCAACACAAGTGCGAAAAGTGGATTTTCAACACTAACACAAGTGCGAAAAGTGGGTTTCAACACTATCACAAGTGCAAAAAGTGTTTTTTCCACACTAATACAAGTGCAAAAGTGGTTTCCTGCACCAACACAAGTGCGAAAAGTGGTTTTTCAACACTAACACAAGTGTGAAAAGTGGTCTTTCAACACTAACACAAGTGCGAAAAGTGTTTTTGCCACACTAATACAAGTGCAAAAGTGATTTCCTGCACCAACACAAGTGCGAAAAGTGGTTTTTCAACACTATCACAAGTGCAAAAAGTGTTTTTTCCACACTAATACAAGTGCAAAAGTGGTTTCCTGCACCAACACAAGTGCGAAAAGTGGTTTTTCAACACTAACACAAGTGCAAAAAGTGGTTTTTCAACAATAACACAAGCGCGAAAAGTGGTTTTTCCACACTAATACAAGTGCAAAAGTGGTTTCCTGCACCAACACAAGTGCGAAAAGTGGTTTTTCAACACTAACACAAGTGCGAAAAGTGGTGTTTCCACACAAATACAAGTGCGAAAAGTGGTTTTTCAACACTAACACAAGTGCAAAAAGTGTTTTTTCCACACAAATACAAGTGCGAAAAGTGGTTTCCTGCACCAACACAAGTGCGAAAAGTGGTTTTTCAACACTAACACAAGTGCGAAAAGTGGTTTTTCAACACTATCACAAGTGCAAAAAGTGTTTTTTCCACACTAATACAAGTGCAAAAGTGGTTTCCTGCACCAACACAAGTGCGAAAAGTGGTTTTTCAACACTAACACAAGTGCAAAAAGTGGTTTTTCAACACTAACACAAGTGCGAAAAGTGTTTTTTCCACACTAATACAAGTGCAAAAGTGGTTTTCTGCACCAACACAAGTGCGAAAAGTGGTTTTTCAACACTAACACAAGTGCGAAAAGTGGTTTTTCAACACTAACACAAGTGCGAAAAGTGGTTTTTCAACACTAACACAAGTGCAAAAAGTGGTTGTTCCACACTAATACAACTGCAAAAGTGGTTACCTGCACCAACACAAGTGCGAAAAGTGGTTTTTCAACACTAACACAATTGCAAAAAGTGGTTTTTCAACACTATCACAAGTGCAAAAAGTGTTTTTTCCACACTAATACAAGTGCAAAAGTGGTTTCCTGCACCAACACAAGTGCGAAAAGTGGTTTTTCAACACTAACACAAGTGCGAATAGTGGTTTTTCAACACGAACACAAGTGCGAAAAGTGGTTTTTCCACACTAATACAAGTGCAAAAGTGGTTTCCTGCACCAACACAAGTGCGAAAATTGGTTTTTAAACATTAACACAAGTGCCAAAAAGTGGTTTTTTAACACTAGCACAAGTGCAAAAAGTGTTTTTTCCACACTAATACAAGTGTAAAAGTGGTTTCCTGCACCAACACAAGTGCGAAAAGTGGTTTTTCAACACTAACACAAGTGCGAAAAGTGGTTTTTCAACACTAACACAAGTGCGAAAAGTGGTTTTTCCACACTAATACAAGTGCTAAAGTGGTTTCCTGCACCAACACAAGTGCGAAAAGTGGTTTTTCAACACTAACACAAGTGCGAAAAGTGGTTTTTCCACACTAATACAAGTGTAAAAGTGGTTTCCTGCACCAACACAAGTGCGAAAAGTGGTTTTTCAACACTAACACAAGTGCGAAAAGTGGTTTTTCAACACTAACACAAGTGCGAAAAGTGGTTTTTCCACACTAATACAAGTGCTAAAGTGGTTTCCTGCACCAACACATGTGCGAAAAGTGGTTTTTCAACACTATCACAAGTGCAAAAAGTATTTTTTCCACACTAATACAAGTGCAAAAGTGGTTTCCTGCACCAACACAAGTGCGAAAAGTGGTTTTTCAACACTAACACAAGTGCGAAAAGTAGTTTTCCAACACTAACACAAGTGCGAAAAGTGGTTTTTCCACACTAATACAAGTGCAGAAGTGGTTTCCTGCACCAACACAAGTGCGAAAAGTGGTTTTTCAACACTAACACAAGTGCGAAAAGTGGTTTTTCAACACTAACACAAGTGCGAAAAGTGGTTTTTCCACACTAATACAAGTGCAAAAGTGGTTTCCTGCACCAACACAAGTGCGAAAAGTGGTTTTTCAACACTAACACAAGTGCGAAAAGTGGTTTTTCAACACTATCACAAGTGCAAAAAGTGTTTTTTCCACACTAATACAAGTGCAAAAGTGGTTTCCTGCACCAACACAAGTGCGAAAAGTGGTTTTTCAACACTAACACAAGTGCGAAAACTGGTTTTTCAACACTAACACAAGTGCGAAAAGTGGTTTTTCCACACTAATACAAATGCAAAAGTGGTTTCCTGCACCAACACAAGTGCGAAAAGTGGTTTTTCAACACTAACACAAGTGCGAAAAGTGGTTTTTTTTCAACACTATCACAAGTGCAAAAAGTGTTTTTTCCACACTAATACAAATGCAAAAGTGGTTTCCTGCACCAACACAAGTGCGAAAAGTGGTTTTTCAACACTAACACAAGTGCAAAAAGTGGTTTTTCAACACTAACACAAGTGCGAAAAGTGGTTTTTCCACACAAATACAAGGGCAAAACTGGTTTCCTGCACCAACACAAGTGCGAAAATTGGTTTTTCAACACTAACACAAGTGCAAAAAGTGGTTTTTCAACACTATCACAAGTGCAAAAAGTGTTTTTTCCACACTAATACAAGTGCAAAAGTGGTTTCCTGCACCAACACAAGTGCAAAAAGTGGTTTTTCAACACTAACACAAGTGCGAAAAGTGGTTTTTCAACACTAACACAAGTGTGAAAAGTGGTTTTTCAACACTATCACAAGTGCAAAAAGTGTTTTTTTCCACACTAATACAAGTGCAAAAGTGGTTTCCTGCACCAACACAGGTGCGAAAAGTGGTTTTTCAACACTAACACAAGTGCGAAAAGTGGTTTTTCAACACTAACACAAGTGCGAAAAGTGGTTTTGCCACACTAATACAAGTGCTAAAGTGGTTTCCTGCACCAACACAAGTGCGAAAAGTGGTTTTTCAACACTAACACAAGTGCGAAAAGTGGTTTTTCAACACTATCACAAGTGCAAAAAGTGTTTTTTTCCACACTAATACAAGTGCAAAAGTGGTTTCCTGCACCAACACAGGTGCGAAAGTGGTTTTTCAACACTAACACAAGTGCGAAAAGTGGTTTTTCAACACTAACACAAGTGCGAAAAGTGGTTTTGCCACACTAATACAAGTGCTAAAGTGGTTTCCTGCACCAACACAAGTGCGAAAAGTGGTTTTTCAACACTAACACAAGTGCGAAAAGTGGTTTTTCAACACTATCACAAGTGCAAAAAGTGTTTTTTCCACACTAATACAAGTGCAAAAGTGGTTTCCTGCACCAACACAAGTGCGAAAAGTGGTTTTTCCACACAAATACAAGTGCAAAACTGGTTTCCTGCACCAACACAAGTGCGAAAATTGGTTTTTCAACACTAACACAAGTGCAAAAAGTGGTTTTTCAACACTATCACAAGTGCAAAAAGTGTTTTTTCCACACTAATACAAGTGCAAAAGTGGTTTCCTGCACCAACACAGGTGCGAAAAGTGGTTTTTCAACACTAACACAATTGCGAAAATTGGTTTTTCACCACTAACACAAGTGCGAAAAGTGGTTTTTCCACACTAATACAAGTGCAAAAGTGGTTTCCTGCACCAACACAGTGCGAAAAGTGGTTTTTCAACACTAACACAAGTGCGAAAAGTGGTTTTTCAACAATATCACAATTGCAAAAAGTGTTTTTTCCACACTAACACAAGTGCGAAAAGTGGTTTTTCCACACTAATACAAGTGCAAAAGTGGTTTCCTGCACCAACACAAGTGCGAAAAGTGGATTTTCAACACTAACACAAGTGCGAAAAGTGGGTTTCAACACTATCACAAGTGCAAAAAGTGTTTTTTCCACACTAATACAAGTGCAAAAGTGGTTTCCTGCACCAACACAAGTGCGAAAAGTGGTTTTTCAACACTAACACAAGTGTGAAAAGTGGTCTTTCAACACTAACACAAGTGCGAAAAGTGTTTTTTCCACACTAATACAAGTGCAAAAGTGATTTCCTGCACCAACACAAGTGCGAAAAGTGGTTTTTCAACACTAACACAAGTGCGAAAAGTGGTTTTTCAACACTAACACAAGTGCGAAAAGTGGTTTTTCAACACTAACACAAGTGCGAAAAGTGGTTTTTCTACACTAATACAAGCGCAAAAGTGGTTTCCTGCACCATCACAAGTGCGAAAAGTGGTTTTTCAACACTAACACAAGTGCGAAAAGTGGTTTTTCAACACTATCACAAGTGCAAAAAGTGCTTTTTCCACACTAATACAAGTGCAAAAGTGGTTTCCTGCACCAACACAAGTGCGAAAAGTGGTTTTTCAACACGAACACAAGTGCGAAAAGTGGTTTTTCAACACTAACACAAGTGCGAAAAGTATTTTTTCCACACTAATACAAGTGCAAAAGTGGTTCCTGCACCAACACAAGTGCGAAAAGTGGTTTTTCAACACTAACACAAGTGCGAAAAGTGGTTTTTCAACACTAACACAAGTGCGAAAAATGGTTTTTCAACACTAACACAAGTGCGAAAAGTGGTTTTTCATCACTAACACAAGTGCGAAAAGTGGTTTTTCCACACTAATACAAATGCAAAAGTGGTTTCCTACACCAACACAAGTGCGAAAAGTGGTTTTTCAACACTAACACAAGTGCGAAAAGTGGTTTTTCAACACTATCACAAGTGCAAAAAGTGTTTTTTCCACACTAATACAAGTGCAAAAGTGGTTTCCTGCACCAACACAAGTGCGAAAAGTGGTTTTTCAACACTAACACAAGTGAGGAAAGTGGTTTTTCAACACTAACACAAGTGCGAAAAGTGGTTTTTCAACACTAACACAAGTGCGAAAAGTGGTTTTTCCACACTAATACAAGTGCAAAAGTGGTTTCCTGCACCAACACAAGTGCGAAAAGTTGTTTTTCAACACTAACACAAGTGCGAAAAGTGGTTTTTCAACACTATCACAAGTGCAAAAAGTGGTTTTTCAACACTAACACAAGTGCGAAAAGTGGTTTTTCCACACTAATACAAGTGCAAAAGTGGTTTCCTGCACCAACACAAGTGCGAAAAGTGGTTTTTCAACACTAACACAAGTGCGAAAAGTGGTTTTTCAACACTATCACAAGTGCAAAAAGTGTTTTTTCCACACTAATACAAGTGCAAAAGTGGTTTGCTGCACCAACACAAGTGCGAAAAGTGGTTTTTCAACACTAACACAAGTGCGAAAACTGGTTTTTCAACACTAACACAAGTGCGAAAAGTGGTTTTTCCACACTAATACAATTGCAAAAGTGGTTTCCTGCACCAACACAAGTGCGAAAAGTGGTTTTTCAACACTAACACAAGTGCGAAAAGTGGTTTTTCAACACTATCACAAGTGCAAAAAGTGTTTTTTCCACACTAATACAAGTGCAAAAGTGGTTTCCTGCACCAACACAAGTGCGAAAAGTGGTTTTTCAACACTAACACAAGTGCGAAAAGTGGTTTTTCAACACTAACACAAGTGCGAAAAGTGGTTTTTCAACACTAACACAAGTGCGAAAAGTGGTTTTGCCACACTAATACAAGTGCTAAAGTGGTTTCCTGCACCAACACAAGTGCGAAAAGTGGTTTTTCAACACTAACACAAGTGCGAAAAGTGGTTTTTCAACACTATCACAAGTGCAAAAAGTGTTTTTTCCACACTAATACAAGTGCAAAAGTGGTTTCCTGCACCAACACAAGTGCGAAAAGTGGTTTTTCAACACTAACACAAGTGCAAAAAGTGGTTTTTCAACACTAACACAAGTGCAAAAAGTGGTTTTTCCACACAAATACAAGTGCAAAACTGGTTTCCTGCACCAACACAAGTGCGAAAATTGGTTTTTCAACACTAACACAAGTGCAAAAAGTGGTTTTTCAACACTATCACAAGTGCAAAAAGTGTTTTTTCCACACTAATACAAGTGCAAAAGTGGTTTCCTGCACCAACACAGGTGCGAAAAGTGGTTTTTCAACACTAACACAATTGCGAAAATTGGTTTTTCACCACTAACACAAGTGCGAAAAGTGGTTTTTCCACACTAATACAAGTGCAAAAGTGGTTTCCTGCACCAACACAGTGCGAAAAGTGGTTTTTCAACACTAACACAAGTGCGAAAAGTGGTTTTTCAACAATATCACAATTGCAAAAAGTGTTTTTTCCACACTAATACAAGTGCAAAAGTGGTTTCCTGCACCAACACAAGTGCGAAAAGTGGTTTTTCAACACTAACACAAGTGCGAAAAGTGGTTTTTCAACACTAACACAAGTGCGAAAAGTGGTTTTTCCACACTAATACAAGTGCAAAAGTGGTTTCCTGCACCAACACAAGTGCGAAAAGTGGATTTTCAACACTAACACAAGTGCGAAAAGTGGGTTTCAACACTATCACAAGTGCAAAAAGTGTTTTTTCCACACTAATACAAGTGCAAAAGTGGTTTCCTGCACCAACACAAGTGCGAAAAGTGGTTTTTCAACACTAACACAAGTGTGAAAAGTGGTCTTTCAACACTAACACAAGTGCGAAAAGTGTTTTTTCCACACTAATACAAGTGCAAAAGTGATTTCCTGCACCAACACAAGTGCGAAAAGTGGTTTTTCAACACTAACACAAGTGCGAAAAGTGGTTTTTCAACACTAACACAAGTGCGAAAAGTGGTTTTTCAACACTAACACAAGTGCGAAAAGTGGTTTTTCCACACTAATACAAGCGCAAAAGTGGTTTCCTGCACCATCACAAGTGCGAAAAGTGGTTTTTCAACACTAACACAAGTGCGAAAAGTGGTTTTTCAACACTATCACAAGTGCAAAAAGTGCTTTTTCCACACTAATACAAGTGCAAAAGTGGTTTCCTGCACCAACACAAGTGCGAAAAGTGGTTTTTCAACACGAACACAAGTGCGAAAAGTGGTTTTTCAACACTAACACAAGTGCGAAAAGTATTTTTTCCACACTAATACAAGTGCAAAAGTGGTTCCTGCACCAACACAAGTGCGAAAAGTGGTTTTTCAACACTAACACAAGTGCGAAAAGTGGTTTTTCAACACTAACACAAGTGCGAAAAATGGTTTTTCAACACTAACACAAGTGCGAAAAGTGGTTTTTCATCACTAACACAAGTGCGAAAAGTGGTTTTTCCACACTAATACAAATGCAAAAGTGGTTTCCTACACCAACACAAGTGCGAAAAGTGGTTTTTCAACACTAACACAAGTGCGAAAAGTGGTTTTTCAACACTATCACAAGTGCAAAAAGTGTTTTTTCCACACTAATACAAGTGCAAAAGTGGTTTCCTGCACCAACACAAGTGCGAAAAGTGGTTTTTCAACACTAACACAAGTGAGGAAAGTGGTTTTTCAACACTAACACAAGTGCGAAAAGTGGTTTTTCAACACTAACACAAGTGCGAAAAGTGGTTTTTCCACACTAATACAAGTGCAAAAGTGGTTTCCTGCACCAACACAAGTGCGAAAAGTTGTTTTTCAACACTAACACAAGTGCGAAAAGTGGTTTTTCAACACTATCACAAGTGCAAAAAGTGGTTTTTCAACACTAACACAAGTGCGAAAAGTGGTTTTTCCACACTAATACAAGTGCAAAAGTGGTTTCCTGCACCAACACAAGTGCGAAAAGTGGTTTTTCAACACTAACACAAGTGCGAAAAGTGGTTTTTCAACACTATCACAAGTGCAAAAAGTGTTTTTTCCACACTAATACAAGTGCAAAAGTGGTTTGCTGCACCAACACAAGTGCGAAAAGTGGTTTTTCAACACTAACACAAGTGCGAAAACTGGTTTTTCAACACTAACACAAGTGCGAAAAGTGGTTTTTCCACACTAATACAAGTGCAAAAGTGGTTTCCTGCACCAACACAAGTGCGAAAAGTGGTTTTTCAACACTAACACAAGTGCGAAAAGTGGTTTTTCAACACTATCACAAGTGCAAAAAGTGTTTTTTCCACACTAATACAAGTGCAAAAGTGGTTTCCTGCACCAACACAAGTGCGAAAAGTGGTTTTTCAACACTAACACAAGTGCGAAAAGTGGTTTTTCAACACTAACACAAGTGCGAAAAGTGGTTTTTCAACACTAACACAAGTGCGAAAAGTGGTTTTGCCACACTAATACAAGTGCTAAAGTGGTTTCCTGCACCAACACAAGTGCGAAAAGTGGTTTTTCAACACTAACACAAGTGCGAAAAGTGGTTTTTCAACACTATCACAAGTGCAAAAAGTGTTTTTTCCACACTAATACAAGTGCAAAAGTGGTTTCCTGCACCAACACAAGTGCGAAAAGTGGTTTTTCAACACTAACACAAGTGCAAAAAGTGGTTTTTCAACACTAACACAAGTGCGAAAAGTGGTTTTTCCACACAAATACAAGTGCAAAACTGGTTTCCTGCACCAACACAAGTGCGAAAATTGGTTTTTCAACACTAACACAAGTGCAAAAAGTGGTTTTTCAACACTATCACAAGTGCAAAAAGTGTTTTTTCCACACTAATACAAGTGCAAAAGTGGTTTCCTGCACCAACACAGGTGCGAAAAGTGGTTTTTCAACACTAACACAATTGCGAAAATTGGTTTTTCACCACTAACACAAGTGCGAAAAGTGGTTTTTCCACACTAATACAAGTGCAAAAGTGGTTTCCTGCACCAACACAGTGCGAAAAGTGGTTTTTCAACACTAACACAAGTGCGAAAAGTGGTTTTTCAACAATATCACAATTGCAAAAAGTGTTTTTTCCACACTAATACAAGTGCAAAAGTGGTTTCCTGCACCAACACAAGTGCGAAAAGTGGTTTTTCAACACTAACACAAGTGCGAAAAGTGGTTTTTCAACACTAACACAAGTGCGAAAAGTGGTTTTTCCACACTAATACAAGTGCAAAAGTGGTTTCCTGCACCAACACAAGTGCGAAAAGTGGATTTTCAACACTAACACAAGTGCGAAAAGTGGGTTTCAACACTATCACAAGTGCAAAAAGTGTTTTTTCCACACTAATACAAGTGCAAAAGTGGTTTCCTGCACCAACACAAGTGCGAAAAGTGGTTTTTCAACACTAACACAAGTGTGAAAAGTGGTCTTTCAACACTAACACAAGTGCGAAAAGTGTTTTTTCCACACTAATACAAGTGCAAAAGTGATTTCCTGCACCAACACAAGTGCGAAAAGTGGTTTTTCAACACTAACACAAGTGCGAAAAGTGGTTTTTCAACACTAACACAAGTGCGAAAAGTGGTTTTTCAACACTAACACAAGTGCGAAAAGTGGTTTTTCCACACTAATACAAGCGCAAAAGTGGTTTCCTGCACCATCACAAGTGCGAAAAGTGGTTTTTCAACACTAACACAAGTGCGAAAAGTGGTTTTTCAACACTATCACAAGTGCAAAAAGTGCTTTTTCCACACTAATACAAGTGCAAAAGTGGTTTCCTGCACCAACACAAGTGCGAAAAGTGGTTTTTCAACACGAACACAAGTGCGAAAAGTGATTTTTCAACACTAACACAAGTGCGAAAAGTATTTTTTCCACACTAATACAAGTGCAAAAGTGGTTCCTGCACCAACACAAGTGCGAAAAGTGGTTTTTCAACACTAACACAAGTGCGAAAAGTGGTTTTTCAACACTAACACAAGTGCGAAAAATGGTTTTTCAACACTAACACAAGTGTGAAAAGTGGTTTTTCATCACTAACACAAGTGCGAAAAGTGGTTTTTCCACACTAATACAAATGCAAAAGTGGTTTCCTACACCAACACAAGTGCGAAAAGTGGTTTTTCAACACTAACACAAGCGCGAAAAGTGGTTTTTCAACACTATCACAAGTGCAAAAAGTGTTTTTTCCACACTAATACAAGTGCAAAAGTGGTTTCCTGCACCAACACAAGTGCGAAAAGTGGTTTTTCAACACTAACACAAGTGAGGAAAGTGGTTTTTCAACACTAACACAAGTGCGAAAAGTGGTTTTTCAACACTAACACAAGTGCGAAAAGTGGTTTTTCCACACTAATACAAGTGCAAAAGTGGTTTCCTGCACCAACACAAGTGCGAAAAGTTGTTTTTCAACACTAACACAAGTGCGAAAAGTGGTTTTTCAACACTATCACAAGTGCAAAAAGTGGTTTTTCAACACTAACACAAGTGCGAAAAGTGGGTTTCAACACTATCACAAGTGCAAAAAGTGTTTTTTCCACACTAATACAAGTGCAAAAGTGGTTTCCTGCACCAACACAAGTGCGAAAAGTGGTTTTTCAACACTAACACAAGTGTGAAAAGTGGTCTTTCAACACTAACACAAGTGCGAAAAGTGTTTTTTCCACACTAATACAAGTGCAAAAGTGATTTCCTGCACCAACACAAGTGCGAAAAGTGGTTTTTCAACACTAACACAAGTGCGAAAAGTGGTTTTTCAACACTAACACAAGTGCGAAAAGTGGTTTTTCAACACTAACACAAGTGCGAAAAGTGGTTTTTCCACACTAATACAAGCGCAAAAGTGGTTTCCTGCACCATCACAAGTGCGAAAAGTGGTTTTTCAACACTAACACAAGTGCGAAAAGTGGTTTTTCAACACTATCACAAGTGCAAAAAGTGCTTTTTCCACACTAATACAAGTGCAAAAGTGGTTTCCTGCACCAACACAAGTGCGAAAAGTGGTTTTTCAACACGAACACAAGTGCGAAAAGTGGTTTTTCAACACTAACACAAGTGCGAAAAGTATTTTTTCCACACTAATACAAGTGCAAAAGTGGTTCCTGCACCAACACAAGTGCGAAAAGTGGTTTTTCAACACTAACACAAGTGCGAAAAGTGGTTTTTCAACACTAACACAAGTGCGAAAAATGGTTTTTCAACACTAACACAAGTGCGAAAAGTGGTTTTTCATCACTAACACAAGTGCGAAAAGTGGTTTTTCCACACTAATACAAATGCAAAAGTGGTTTCCTACACCAACACAAGTGCGAAAAGTGTTTTTTCAACACTAACACAAGTGCGAAAAGTGGTTTTTCAACACTATCACAAGTGCAAAAAGTGTTTTTTCCACACTAATACAAGTGCAAAAGTGGTTTCCTGCACCAACACAAGTGCGAAAAGTGGTTTTTCAACACTAACACAAGTGAGGAAAGTGGTTTTTCAACACTAACACAAGTGCGAAAAGTGGTTTTTCAACACTAACACAAGTGCGAAAAGTGGTTTTTCCACACTAATACAAGTGCAAAAGTGGTTTCCTGCACCAACACAAGTGCGAAAAGTTGTTTTTCAACACTAACACAAGTGCGAAAAGTGGTTTTTCAACACTATCACAAGTGCAAAAAGTGGTTTTTCAACACTAACACAAGTGCGAAAAGTGGTTTTTCCACACTAATACAAGTGCAAAAGTGGTTTCCTGCACCAACACAAGTGCGAAAAGTGGATTTTCAACACTAACACAAGTGCGAAAAGTGGGTTTCAACACTATCACAAGTGCAAAAAGTGTTTTTTCCACACTAATACAAGTGCAAAAGTGGTTTCCTGCACCAACACAAGTGCGAAAAGTGGTTTTTCAACACTAACACAAGTGTGAAAAGTGGTCTTTCAACACTAACACAAGTGCGAAAAGTGTTTTTTCCACACTAATACAAGTGCAAAAGTGATTTCCTGCACCAACAAAAGTGCGAAAAGTGGTTTTTCAACACTAACACAAGTGCGAAAAGTGGTTTTTCAACACTAACACAAGTGCGAAAAGTGGTTTTTCAACACTAACACAAGTGCGAAAAGTGGTTTTTCCACACTAATACAAGCGCAAAAGTGGTTTCCTGCACCATCACAAGTGCGAAAAGTGGTTTTTCAACACTAACACAAGTGCGAAAAGTGGTTTTTCAACACTATCACAAGTGCAAAAAGTGCTTTTTCCACACTAATACAAGTGCAAAAGTGGTTTCCTGCACCAACACAAGTGCGAAAAGTGGTTTTTCAACACGAACACAAGTGCGAAAAGTGGTTTTTCAACACTAACACAAGTGCGAAAAGTATTTTTTCCACACTAATACAAGTGCAAAAGTGGTTCCTGCACCAACACAAGTGCGAAAAGTGGTTTTTCAACACTAACACAAGTGCGAAAAGTGGTTTTTCAACACTAACACAAGTGCGAAAAATGGTTTTTCAACACTAACACAAGTGCGAAAAGTGGTTTTTCATCACTAACACAAGTGCGAAAAGTGGTTTTTCCACACTAATACAAATGCAAAAGTGGTTTCCTACACCAACACAAGTGCGAAAAGTGGTTTTTCAACACTAACACAAGTGCGAAAAGTGGTTTTTCAACACTAACACAAGTGCGAAAAGTGGTTTTTCCACACTAATACAAGCGCAAAAGTGGTTTCCTGCACCATCACAAGTGCGAAAAGTGGTTTTTCAACACTAACACAAGTGCGAAAAGTGGTTTTTCAACACTATCACAAGTGCAAAAAGTGCTTTTTCCACACTAATACAAGTGCAAAAGTGGTTTCCTGCACCAACACAAGTGCGAAAAGTGGTTTTTCAACACGAACACAAGTGCGAAAAGTGGTTTTTCAACACTAACACAAGTGCGAAAAGTATTTTTTCCACACTAATACAAGTGCAAAAGTGGTTCCTGCACCAACACAAGTGCTAAAAGTGGTTTTTCAACACTAACACAAGTGCGAAAAGTGGTTTTTCAACACTAACACAAGTGCGAAAAATGGTTTTTCAACACTAACACAAGTGCGAAAAGTGGTTTTTCATCACTAACACAAGTGCGAAAAGTGGTTTTTCCACACTAATACAAATGCAAAAGTGGTTTCCTACACCAACACAAGTGCGAAAAGTGGTTTTTCAACACTAACACAAGTGCGAAAAGTGGTTTTTCAACACTATCACAAGTGCAAAAAGTGTTTTTTCCACACTAATACAAGTGCAAAAGTGGTTTCCTGCACCAACACAAGTGCGAAAAGTGGTTTTTCAACACTAACACAAGTGAGGAAAGTGGTTTTTCAACACTAACACAAGTGCGAAAAGTGGTTTTTCAACACTAACACAAGTGCGAAAAGTGGTTTTTCCACACTAATACAAGTGCAAAAGTGGTTTCCTGCACCAACACAAGTGCGAAAAGTTGTTTTTCAACACTAACACAAGTGCGAAAAGTGGTTTTTCAACACTATCACAAGTGCAAAAAGTGGTTTTTCAACACTAACACAAGTGCGAAAAGTGGTTTTTCCACACTAATACAAGTGCAAAAGTGGTTTCCTGCACCAACACAAGTGCGAAAAGTGGATTTTCAACACTAACACAAGTGCGAAAAGTGGGTTTCAACCCTATCACAAGTGCAAAAAGTGTTTTTTCCACACTAATACAAGTGCAAAAGTGGTTTCCTGCACCAACACAAGTGCGAAAAGTGGTTTTTCAACACTAACACAAGTGTGAAAAGTGGTCTTTCAACACTAACACAAGTGCGAAAAGTGTTTTTTCCACACTAATACAAGTGCAAAAGTGATTTCCTGCACCAACACAAGTGCGAAAAGTGGTTTTTCAACACTAACACAAGTGCGAAAAGTGGTTTTTCAACACTAACACAAGTGCGAAAAGTGGTTTTTCAACACTAACACAAGTGCGAAAAGTGGTTTTTCCACACTAATACAAGCGCAAAAGTGGTTTCCTGCACCATCACAAGTGCGAAAAGTGGTTTTTCAACACTAACACAAGTGCGAAAAGTGGTTTTTCAACACTATCACAAGTGCAAAAAGTGCTTTTTCCACACTAATACAAGTGCAAAAGTGGTTTCCTGCACCAACACAAGTGCGAAAAGTGGTTTTTCAACACGAACACAAGTGCGAAAAGTGGTTTTTCAACACTAACACAAGTGCGAAAAGTATTTTTTCCACACTAATACAAGTGCAAAAGTGGTTCCTGCACCAACACAAGTGCGAAAAGTGGTTTTTCAACACTAACACAAGTGCGAAAAGTGGTTTTTCAACACTAACACAAGTGCGAAAAATGGTTTTTCAACACTAACACAAGTTCGAAAAGTGGTTTTTCATCACTAACACAAGTGCGAAAAGTGGTTTTTCCACACTAATACAAATGCAAAAGTGGTTTCCTACACCAACACAAGTGCGAAAAGTGGTTTTTCAACACTAACACAAGTGCGAAAAGTGGTTTTTCAACACTATCACAAGTGCAAAAAGTGTTTTTTCCACACTAATACAAGTGCAAAAGTGGTTTCCTGCACCAACACAAGTGCGAAAAGTGGTTTTTCAACACTAACACAAGTGAGGAAAGTGGTTTTTCAACACTAACACAAGTGCGAAAAGTGGTTTTTCAACACTAACACAAGTGCGAAAAGTGGTTTTTCCACAATAATACAAGTGCAAAAGTGGTTTTCTGCACCAACACAAGTGCGAAAAGTTGTTTTTCAACACTAACACAAGTGCGAAAAGTGGTTTTTCAACACTATCACAAGTGCAAAAAGTGGTTTTTCAACACTAACACAAGTGCGAAAAGTGGTTTTTCCACACTAATACAAGTGCAAAAGTGGTTTCCTGCACCAACACAAGTGCGAAAAGTGGTTTTTCAACACTAACACAAGTGTGAAAAGTGGTTTTTCAACACTATCACAAGTGCAAAAAGTGTTTTTTCCACACTAATACAAGTGCAAAAGTGGTTTCCTGCACCAACACAAGTGCGAAAAGTGGTTTTTCAACACTAACACAAGTGCGAAAACTGGTTTTTCAACACTAACACAAGTGCGAAAAGTGGTTTTTCCACACTAATACAAGTGCAAAAGTGGTTTCCTGCACCAACACAAGTGCGAAAAGTGGTTTTTCAACACTAACACAAGTGCGAAAAGTGGTTTTTCAACACTATCACAAGTGCAAAAAGTGTTTTTTCCACACTAATACAAGTGCAAAAGTGGTTTCCTGCACCAACACAAGTGCGAAAAGTGGTTTTTCAACACTAACACAAGTGCGAAAAGTGGTTTTTCAACACTAACACAAGTGCGAAAAGTGGTTTTTCCACACTAATACAAGTGCAAAAGTGGTTTCCTGCACCAACACAAGTGCGAAAAGTGGATTTTCAACACTAACACAAGTGCGAAAAGTGGGTTTCAACACTATCACAAGTGCAAAAAGTGTTTTTTCCACACTAATACAAGTGCAAAAGTGGTTTCCTGCACCAACACAAGTGCGAAAAGTGGATTTTCCACACTAATACAAGTGCAAAAGTGGTTTCCTGCACCAACACAAGTGCAAAAAGTGGTTTTTCCACACTAATACAAGTGCAAAAGTGGTTTCCTGCACCAACACAAGTGCGAAAAGTGGATTTTCAACACTAACACAAGTGCGAAAAGTGGGTTTCAACACTATCACAAGTGCAAAAAGTGTTTTTTCCACACTAATACAAGTGTAAAAGTGGTTTCCTGCACCAACACAAGTGCGAAAAGTGGTTTTTCAACACTAACACAAGTGTGAAAAGTGGTCTTTCAACACTAACACAAGTGCGAAAAGTGTTTTTTCCACACTAATACAAGTGCAAAAGTGATTTCCTGCACCAACACAAGTGCGAAAAGTGGTTTTTCAACACTAACACAAGTGCGAAAAGTGGTTTTTCAACACTAACACAAGTGCGAAAAGTGGTTTTTCAACACTAACACAAGTGCGAAAAGTGGTTTTTCCACACTAATACAAGCGCAAAAGTGGTTTCCTGCACCATCACAAGTGCGAAAAGTGGTTTTTCAACACTAACACAAGTGCGAAAAGTGGTTTTTCAACACTATCACAAGTGCAAAAAGTGCTTTTTCCACACTAATACAAGTGCAAAAGTGGTTTCCTGCACCAACACAAGTGCGAAAAGTGGTTTTTCAACACGAACACAAGTGCGAAAAGTGGTTTTTCAACACTAACACAAGTGCGAAAAGTATTTTTTCCACACTAATACAAGTGCAAAAGTGGTTCCTGCACCAACACAAGTGCGAAAAGTGGTTTTTCAACACTAACACAAGTGCGAAAAGTGGTTTTTCAACACTAACACAAGTGCGAAAAATGGTTTTTCAACACTAACACAAGTGCGAAAAGTGGTTTTTCATCACTAACACAAGTGCGAAAAGTGGTTTTTCCACACTAATACAAATGCAAAAGTGGTTTCCTACACCAACACAAGTGCGAAAAGTGGTTTTTCAACACTAACACAAGTGCGAAAAGTGGTTTTTCAACACTATCACAAGTGCAAAAAGTGTTTTTTCCACACTAATACAAGTGCAAAAGTGGTTTCCTGCACCAACACAAGTGCGAAAAGTGGTTTTTCAACACTAACACAAGTGAGGAAAGTGGTTTTTCAACACTAACACAAGTGCGAAAAGTGGTTTTTCAACACTAACACAAGTGCGAAAAGTGGTTTTTCCACACTAATACAAGTGCAAAAGTGGTTTCCTGCACCAACACAAGTGCGAAAAGTTGTTTTTCAACACTAACACAAGTGCGAAAAGTGGTTTTTCAACACTATCACAAGTGCAAAAAGTGGTTTTTCAACACTAACACAAGTGCGAAAAGTGGTTTTTCCACACTAATACAAGTGCAAAAGTGGTTTCCTGCACCAACACAAGTGCGAAAAGTGGTTTTTCAACACTAACACAAGTGCGAAAAGTGGTTTTTCAACACTATCACAAGTGCAAAAAGTGTTTTTTCCACACTAATACAAGTGCAAAAGTGGTTTCCTGCACCAACACAAGTGCGAAAAGTGGTTTTTCAACACTAACACAAGTGCGAAAACTGGTTTTTCAACACTAACACAAGTGTGAAAAGTGGTTTTTCCACACTAATACAAGTGCAAAAGTGGTTTCCTGCACCAACACAAGTGCGAAAAGTGGTTTTTCAACACTAACACAAGTGCGAAAAGTGGTTTTTCAACACTATCACAAGTGCAAAAAGTGTTTTTTCCACACTAATACAAGTGCAAAAGTGGTTTCCTGCACCAACACAAGTGCGAAAAGTGGTTTTTCAACACTAACACAAGTGCGAAAAGTGGTTTTTCAACAATAACACAAGCGCGAAAAGTGGTTTTTCCACACTAATACAACTGCAAAAGTGGTTTCCTGCACCAACACAAGTGCGAAAAGTGGTTTTTCAACACTAACACAAGTGCGAAAAGTGGTGTTTCCACACAAATACAAGTGCGAAAAGTGGTTTTTCAACACTAACACAAGTGCAAAAAGTGTTTTTTCCACACAAATACAAGTGCGAAAAGTGGTTTCCTGCACCAACACAAGTGCGAAAAGTGGTTTTTCAACACTAACACAAGTGCGAAAAGTGGTTTTTCAACACTATCACAAGTGCAAAAAGTGTTTTTTCCACACTAATACAAGTGCAAAAGTGGTTTCCTGCACCAACACAAGTGCGAAAAGTGGTTTTTCAACACTAACACAAGTGCAAAAAGTGGTTTTTCAACACTAACACAAGTGCAAAAAGTGTTTTTTCCACACTAATACAAGTGCAAAAGTGGTTTTCTGCACCAACACAAGTGCGAAAAGTGGTTTTTCAACACTAACACAAGTGCGAAAAGTGGTTTTTCAACACTAACACAAGTGCGAAAAGTGGTTTTTCAACACTAACACAAGTGCAAAAAGTGGTTGTTCCACACTAATACAACTGCAAAAGTGGTTACCTGCACCAACACAAGTGCGAAAAGTGGTTTTTCAACACTAACACAATTGCAAAAAGTGGTTTTTCAACACTATCACAAGTGCAAAAAGTGTTTTTTCCACACTAATACAAGTGCAAAAGTGGTTTCCTGCACCAACACAAGTGCGAAAAGTGGTTTTTCAACACTAACACAAGTGCGAATAGTGGTTTTTCAACACTAACACAAGTGCGAAAAGTGGTTTTTCCACACTAATACAAGTGCAAAAGTGGTTTACTGCACCAACACAAGTGCGAAAATTGGTTTTTAAACATTAACACAAGTGCCAAAAAGTGGTTTTTTAACACTAGCACAAGTGCGAAAAGTGGATTTTCAACACTAACACAAGTGCGAAAAGTGGGTTTCAACACTATCACAAGTGCAAAAAGTGTTTTTTCCACACTAATACAAGTGCAAAAGTGGTTTCCTACACCAACACAAGTGCGAAAACTGGTTTTTCAACACTAACACAAGTGCGAAAAGTGGTTTTTCCACACTAATACAAGTGCAAAAGTGGTTTCCTGCACCAACACAAGTGCGAAAAGTGGTTTTTCAACACTAACACAAGTGCGAAAAGTGGTTTTTCAACACTATCACAAGTGCAAAAAGTGTTTTTTCCACACTAATACAAGTGCAAAAGTGGTTTCCTGCACCAACCAACACAAGTGCGAAAAGTGGTTTTTCAACACTAACACAAGTGCGAAAAGTGGTTTTTCAACAATAACACAAGCGCGAAAAGTGGTTTTTCCACACTAATACAAGTGCAAAAGTGGTTTCCTGCACCAACACAAGTGCGAAAAGTGGTTTTTCAACACTAACACAAGTGCGAAAAGTGGTGTTTCCACACAAATACAAGTGCGAAAAGTGGTTTTTCAACACTAACACAAGTGCAAAAAGTGTTTTTTCCACACAAATACAAGTGCGAAAAGTGGTTTCCTGCACCAACACAAGTGCGAAAAGTGGTTTTTCAACACTAACACAAGTGCGAAAAGTGGTTTTTCAACACTATCACAAGTGCAAAAAGTGTTTTTTCCACACTAATACAAGTGCAAAAGTGGTTTCCTGCACCAACACAAGTGCGAAAAGTGGTTTTTCAACACTAACACAAGTGCAAAAAGTGGTTTTTCAACACTAACACAAGTGCAAAAAGTGTTTTTTCCACACTAATACAAGTGCAAAAGTGGTTTTCTGCACCAACACAAGTGCGAAAAGTGGTTTTTCAACACTAACACAAGTGCGAAAAGTGGTTTTTCAACACTAACACAAGTGCGAAAAGTTGTTTTTCAACACTAACACAAGTGCAAAAAGTGGTTGTTCCACACTAATACAACTGCAAAAGTGGTTACCTGCACCAACACAAGTGCGAAAAGTGGTTTTTCAACACTAACACAATTGCAAAAAGTGGTTTTTCAACACTATCACAAGTGCAAAAAGTGTTTTTTCCACACTAATACAAGTGCAAAAGTGGTTTCCTGCACCAACCCAAGTGCGAAAAGTGGTTTTTCAACACTAACACAAGTGCGAATAGTGGTTTTTCAACACTAACACAAGTGCGAAAAGTGGTTTTTCCACACTAATACAAGTGCAAAAGTGGTTTACTGCACCAACACAAGTGCGAAAATTGGGTTTTAAACATTAACACAAGTGCCAAAAAGTGGTTTTTTAACACTAGCACAAGTGCGAAAAGTGTTTTTTCCACACTAATACAAGTGCAAAAGTGATTTCCTGCACCAACACAAGTGCGAAAAGTGGTTTTTCAACACTAACACAAGTGCGAAAAGTGGTTTTTCAACACTAACACAAGTGCGAAAAGTGGTTTTTCAACACTAACACAAGTGCGAAAAGTGGTTTTTCCACACTAATACAAGCGCAAAAGTGGTTTCCTGCACCATCACAAGTGCGAAAAGTGGTTTTTCAACACTAACACAAGTGCGAAAAGTGGTTTTTCAACACTATCACAAGTGCAAAAAGTGCTTTTTCCACACTAATACAAGTGCAAAAGTGGTTTCCTGCACCAACACAAGTGCGAAAAGTGGTTTTTCAACACGAACACAAGTGCGAAAAGTGGTTTTTCAACACTAACACAAGTGCGAAAAGTATTTTTTCCACACTAATACAAGTGCAAAAGTGGTTCCTGCACCAACACAAGTGCGAAAAGTGGTTTTTCAACACTAACACAAGTGCGAAAAGTGGTTTTTCAACACTAACACAAGTGCGAAAAATGGTTTTTCAACACTAACACAAGTGCGAAAAGTGGTTTTTCATCACTAACACAAGTGCGAAAAGTGGTTTTTCCACACTAATACAAATGCAAAAGTGGTTTCCTACACCAACACAAGTGCGAAAAGTGGTTTTTCAACACTAACACAAGTGCGAAAAGTGGTTTTTCAACACTATCACAAGTGCAAAAAGTGTTTTTTCCACACTAATACAAGTGCAAAAGTGGTTTCCTGCACCAACACAAGTGCGAAAAGTGGTTTTTCAACACTAACACAAGTGAGGAAAGTGGTTTTTCAACACTAACACAAGTGCGAAAAGTGGTTTTTCAACACTAACACAAGTGCGAAAAGTGGTTTTTCCACACTAATACAAGTGCAAAAGTAGTTTCCTGCACCAACACAAGTGCGAAAAGTTGTTTTTCAACACTAACACAAGTGCGAAAAGTGGCTTTTCAACACTATCACAAGTGCAAAAAGTGGTTTTTCAACACTAACACAAGTGCGAAAAGTGGTTTTTCCACACTAATACAAGTGCAAAAGTGGTTTCCTGCACCAACACAAGTGCGAAAAGTGGTTTTTCAACACTAACACAAGTGCGAAAACTGGTTTTTCAACACTAACACAAGTGCGAAAAGTGGTTTTTCCACACTAATACAAGTGCAAAAGTGGTTTCCTGCACCAACACAAGTGCGAAAAGTGGTTTTTCAACACTAACACAAGTGCGAAAAGTGGTTTTTCCACACTAATACAAGTGCAAAAGTGGTTTCCTGCACCAACACAAGTGCGAAAAGTGGTTTTTCAACACTAACACAAGTGCGAAAACTGGTTTTTCAACACTAACACAAGTGCGAAAAGTGGTTTTTCCACACTAATACAAGTGCAAAAGTGGTTTCCTGCACCAACACAAGTGCGAAAAGTGGTTTTTCAACACTAACACAAGTGCGAAAAGTGGTTTTTCAACACTATCACAAGTGCAAAAAGTGTTTTTTCCACACTAATACAAGTGCAAAAGTGGTTTCCTGCACCAACACAAGTGCGAAAAGTGGTTTTTCAACACTAACACAAGTGCAAAAAGTGGTTTTTCAACACTAACACAAGTGCAAAAAGTGTTTTTTCCACACTAATACAAGTGCAAAAGTGGTTTTCTGCACCAACACAAGTGCGAAAAGTGGTTTTTCAACACTAACACAAGTGCGAAAAGTGGTTTTTCAACACTAACACAAGTGCGAAAAGTGGTTTTTCAACACTAACACAAGTGCAAAAAGTGGTTGTTCCACACTAATACAACTGCAAAAGTGGTTACCTGCACCAACACAAGTGCGAAAAGTGGTTTTTCAACACTAACACAATTGCAAAAAGTGGTTTTTCAACACTATCACAAGTGCAAAAAGTGTTTTTTCCACACTAATACAAGTGCAAAAGTGGTTTCCTGCACCAACACAAGTGCGAAAAGTGGTTTTTCAACACTAACACAAGTGCGAATAGTGGTTTTTCAACACTAACACAAGTGCAAAAAGTGGTTTTTCCACACTAATACAAGTGCAAAAGTGGTTTACTGCACCAACACAAGTGCGAAAATTGGTTTTTAAACATTAACACAAGTGCCAAAAAGTGGTTTTTTAACACTAGCACAAGTGCGAAAAGTGGATTTTCAACACTAACACAAGTGCGAAAAGTGGGTTTCAACACTATCACAAGTGCAAAAAGTGTTTTTTCCACACTAATACAAGTGCAAAAGTGGTTTCCAACACCAACACAAGTGCGAAAACTGGTTTTTCAACACTAACACAAGTGCGAAAAGTGGTTTTCCACACTAATACAAGTGCAAAAGTGGTTTCCTGCACCAACACAAGTGCGAAAAGTGGTTTTTCAACACTAACACAAGTGCGAAAAGTGGTTTTTCAACACTATCACAAGTGCAAAAAGTGTTTTTTCCACACTAATACAAGTGCAAAAGTGGTTTCCTGCACCAACACAAGTGCGAAAAGTGGTTTTTCAACACTAACACAAGTGCGAAAAGTGGTTTTTCAACAATAACACAAGCGCGAAAAGTGGTTTTTCCACACTAATACAAATGCAAAAGTGGTTTCCTGCACCAACACAAGTGCGAAAAGTGGTTTTTCAACACTAACACAAGTGCGAAAAGTGGTGTTTCCACACAAATACAATTGCGAAAAGTGGTTTTTCAACACTAACACAAGTGCAAAAAGTGTTTTTTCCACACAAATACAAGTGCGAAAAGTGGTTTCCTGCACCAACACAAGTGCGAAAAGTGGTTTTTCAACACTAACACAAGTGCGAAAAGTGGTTTTTCAACACTATCACAAGTGCAAAAAGTGTTTTTTCCACACTAATACAAGTGCAAAAGTGGTTTCCTGCACCAAGACAAGTGCGAAAAGTGGTTTTTCAACACTAACACAAGTGCAAAAAGTGGTTTTTCAACACTAACACAAGTGCAAAAAGTGTTTTTTCCACACTAATACAAGTGCAAAAGTGGTTTTCTGCACCAACACAAGTGCGAAAAGTGGTTTTTCAACACTAACACAAGTGCGAAAAGTGGTTTTTCAACACTAACACAAGTGCGAAAAGTGGTTTTTCAACACTAACACAAGTGCAAAAAGTGGTTGTTCCACACTAATACAACTGCAAAAGTGGTTACCTGCACCAACACAAGTGCGAAAAGTGGTTTTTCAACACTAACACAATTGCAAAAAGTGGTTTTTCAACACTATCACAAGTGCAAAAAGTGTTTTTTTCCACACTAATACAAGTGCAAAAGTGGTTTCCTGCACCAACACAAGTGCGAAAAGTGGTTTTTCAACACTAACACAAGTGCGAATAGTGGTTTTTCAACACTAACACAAGTGCGAAAAGTGGTTTTTCCACACTAATACAAATGCAAAAGTGGTTTACTGCACCAACACAAGTGCGAAAATTGGTTTTTAAACATTAACACAAGTGCCAAAAAGTGGTTTTTTAACACTATCACAAGTGCAAAAAGTGTTTTTTCCACACTAATACAAGTGTAAAAGTGGTTTCCTGCACCAACACAAGTGCGAAAAGTGGTTTTTCAACACTAACACAAGTGCGAAAAGTGGTTTTTCAACACTAACACAAGTGCGAAAAGTGGTTTTTCAACACTATCACAAGTGCAAAAAGTGTTTTTTCCACACTAATACAAGTGCAAAAGTGGTTTCCTGCACCAACACAAGTGCGAAAAGTGGTTTTTCAACACTAACACAAGTGCGAAAAGTGGTTTTTCAACAATAACACAAGCGCGAAAAGTGGTTTTTCCACACTAATACAAGTGCAAAAGTGGTTTCCTGCACCAACACAAGTGCGAAAAGTGGTTTTTCAACACTAACACAAGTGCGAAAAGTGGTGTTTCCACACAAATACAAGTGCGAAAAGTGGTTTTTCAACACTAACACAAGTGCAAAAAGTGTTTTTTCCACACAAATACAAGTGCGAAAAGTGGTTTCCTGCACCAACACAAGTGCGAAAAGTGGTTTTTCAACACTAACACAAGTGCGAAAAGTGGTTTTTCAACACTATCACAAGTGCAAAAAGTGTTTTTTCCACACTAATACAAGTGCAAAAGTGGTTTCCTGCACCAAGACAAGTGCGAAAAGTGGTTTTTCAACACTAACACAAGTGCAAAAAGTGGTTTTTCAACACTAACACAAGTGCAAAAAGTGTTTTTTCCACACTAATACAAGTGCAAAAGTGGTTTTCTGCACCAACACAAGTGCGAAAAGTGGTTTTTCAACACTAACACAAGTGCGAAAAGTGGTTTTTCAACACTAACACAAGTGCGAAAAGTGGTTTTTCAACACTAACACAAGTGCAAAAAGTGGTTGTTCCACACTAATACAACTGCAAAAGTGGTTACCTGCAACAACACAAGTGCGAAAAGTGGTTTTTCAACACTAACACAATTGCAAAAAGTGGTTTTTCAACACTATCACAAGTGCAAAAAGTGTTTTTTCCACACTAATACAAGTGCAAAAGTGGTTTCCTGCACCAACACAAGTGCGAAAAGTGGTTTTTCAACACTAACACAAGTGCGAATAGTGGTTTTTCAACACTAACACAAGTGCGAAAAGTGGTTTTTCCACACTAATACAAATGCAAAAGTGGTTTACTGCACCAACACAAGTGCGAAAATTGGTTTTTAAACATTAACACAAGTGCCAAAAAGTGGTTTTTTAACACTATCACAAGTGCAAAAAGTGTTTTTTCCACACTAATACAAGTGTAAAAGTGGTTTCCTGCACCAACACAAGTGCGAAAAGTGGTTTTTCAACACTAACACAAGTGCGAAAAGTGGTTTTTCAACACTAACACAAGTGCGAAAAGTGGTTTTTCCACACTAATACAAGTGCTAAAGTGGTTTCCTGCACCAACACAAGTGCGAAAAGTGGTTTTTCAACACTAACACAAGTGCAAAAAGTGGTTTTTCCACACTAATACAATTGTAAAAGTGGTTTCCTGCACCAACAGAAGTGCGAAAAGTGGTTTTTCAACACTAACACAAGTGCGAAAAGTGGTTTTTCAACACTAACACAAGTGCGAAAAGTGGTTTTTCCACACTAATACAAGTGCTAAAGTGGTTTCCTGCACCAACACAAGTGCGAAAAGTGGTTTTTCAACACTATCACAAGTGCAAAAAGTGTTTTTTCCACACTAATACAAGTGCAAAAGTGGTTTCCTGCACCAACACAAGTGCGAAAAGTGGTTTTTCAACACTAACACAAGTGCGAAAAGTAGTTTTCCAACACTAACACAAGTGCGAAAAGTGGTTTTTCCACACTAATACAAGTGCAGAAGTGGTTTCCTGCACCAACACAAGTGCGAAAAGTGGTTTTTCAACACTAACACAAGTGCGAAAAGTGGTTTTTCAACACTATCACAAGTGCAAAAAGTATTTTTTCCACACTAATACAAGTGCAAAAGTGGTTTCCTGCACCAACACAAGTGCGAAAAGTGGATTTTCAACACTAACACAAGTGCGAAAAGTGGGTTTCAACACTATCACAAGTGCAAAAAGTGTTTTTTCCACACTAATACAAGTGCAAAAGTGGTTTCCTGCACCAACACAAGTGCGAAAAGTGGTTTTTCAACACTAACACAAGTGTGAAAAGTGGTCTTTCAACACTAACACAAGTGCGAAAAGTGTTTTTTCCACACTAATACAAGTGCAAAAGTGATTTCCTGCACCAACACAAGTGCGAAAAGTGGTTTTTCAACACTAACACAAGTGCGAAAAGTGGTTTTTCAACACTAACACAAGTGCGAAAAGTGGTTTTTCAACACTAACACAAGTGCGAAAAGTGGTTTTCCACACTAATACAAGCGCAAAAGTGGTTTCCTGCACCATCACAAGTGCGAAAAGTGGTTTTTCAACACTAACACAAGTGCGAAAAGTGGTTTTTCAACACTATCACAAGTGCAAAAAGTGCTTTTTCCACACTAATACAAGTGCAAAAGTGGTTTCCTGCACCAACACAAGTGCGAAAAGTGGTTTTTCAACACGAACACAAGTGCGAAAAGTGGTTTTTCAACACTAACACAAGTGCGAAAAGTATTTTTTCCACACTAATACAAGTGCAAAAGTGGTTCCTGCACCAACACAAGTGCGAAAAGTGGTTTTTCAACACTAACACAAGTGCGAAAAGTGGTTTTTCAACACTAACACAAGTGCGAAAAATGGTTTTTCAACACTAACATAAGTGCGAAAAGTGGTTTTTCATCACTAACACAAGTGCGAAAAGTGGTTTTTCCACACTAATACAAATGCAAAAGTGGTTTCCTACACCAACACAAGTGCGAAAAGTGGTTTTTCAACACTAACACAAGTGCGAAAAGTGGTTTTTCAACACTATCACAAGTGCAAAAAGTGTTTTTTCCACACTAATACAAGTGCAAAAGTGGTTTCCTGCACCAACACAAGTGCGAAAAGTGGTTTTTCAACACTAACACAAGTGAGGAAAGTGGTTTTTCAACACTAACACAAGTGCGAAAAGTGGTTTTTCAACACTAACACAAGTGCGAAAAGTGGTTTTTCCACACTAATACAAGTGCAAAAGTGGTTTCCTGCACCAACACAAGTGCGAAAAGTTGTTTTTCAACACTAACACAAGTGCAAAAAGTGGTTTTTCAACACTATCACAAGTGCAAAAAGTGGTTTTTCAACACTAACACAAGTGCGAAAAGTGGTTTTTCCACACTAATACAAGTGCAAAAGTGGTTTCCTGCACCAACACAAGTGCGAAAAGTGGTTTTTCAACACTAACACAAGTGCGAAAAGTGGTTTTTCAACACTATCACAAGTGCAAAAAGTGTTTTTTCCACACTAATACAAGTGCAAAAGTGGTTTCCTGCACCAACACAAGTGCGAAAAGTGGTTTTTCAACACTAACACAAGTGCGAAAACTGGTTTTTCAACACTAACACAAGTGCGAAAAGTGGTTTTTCCACACTAATACAAGTGCAAAAGTGGTTTCCTGCACCAACACAAGTGCGAAAAGTGGTTTTTCAACACTATCACAAGTGCAAAAAGTGTTTTTTCCACACTAATACAAGTGCAAAAGTGGTTTCCTGCACCAACACAAGTGCGAAAAGTGGTTTTTCAACACTAACACAAGTGCGAAAAGTAGTTTTCCAACACTAACACAAGTGCGAAAAGTGGTTTTTCCACACTAATACAAGTGCAGAAGTGGTTTCCTGCACCAACACAAGTGCGAAAAGTGGTTTTTCAACACTAACACAAGTGCGAAAAGTGGTTTTTCAACACTATCACAAGTGCAAAAAGTATTTTTTCCACACTAATACAAGTGCAAAAGTGGTTTCCTGCACCAACACAAGTGCGAAAAGTGGATTTTCAACACTAACACAAGTGCGAAAAGTGGGTTTCAACACTATCACAAGTGCAAAAAGTGTTTTTTCCACACTAATACAAGTGCAAAAGTGGTTTCCTGCACCAACACAAGTGCGAAAAGTGGTTTTTCAACACTAACACAAGTGAGGAAAGTGGTTTTTCAACACTAACACAAGTGCGAAAAGTGGTTTTTCAACACTAACACAAGTGCGAAAAGTGGTTTTTCCACACTAATACAAGTGCAAAAGTGGTTTCCTGCACCAACACAAGTGCGAAAAGTTGTTTTTCAACACTAACACAAGTGCGAAAAGTGGTTTTTCAACACTATCACAAGTGCAAAAAGTGGTTTTTCAACACTAACACAAGTGCGAAAAGTGGTTTTTCCACACTAATACAAGTGCAAAAGTGGTTTCCTGCACCAACACAAGTGCGAAAAGTGGTTTTTCAACACTAACACAAGTGCGAAAAGTGGTTTTTCAACACTATCACAAGTGCAAAAAGTGTTTTTTTCCGCACTAATACAAGTGCAAAAGTGGTTTCCTGCACCAACACAAGTGCGAAAAGTGGTTTTTCAACACTAACACAAGTGCGAAAACTGGTTTTTCAACACTAACACAAGTAAGAAAAGTGGTTTTTCCACACTAATACAAGTGCAAAAGTGGTTTCCTGCACCAACACAAGTGCGAAAAGTGGTTTTTCAACACTAACACAAGTGCGAAAAGTGGTTTTTCAACACTATCACAAGTGCAAAAAGTGTTTTTTCCACACTAATACAAGTGCAAAAGTGGTTTCCTGCACCAACACAAGTGCGAAAAGTGGTTTTTCAACACTAACACAAGTGCGAAAAGTGGTTTTTCAACAATAACACAAGCGCGAAAAGTGGTTTTTCCACACTAATACAAGTGCAAAAGTGGTTTCCTGCACCAACACAAGTGCGAAAAGTGGTTTTTCAACACTAACACAAGTGCGAAAAGTGGTATTTCCACACAAATACAAGTGCGAAAAGTGGTTTTTCAACACTAACACAAGTGCAAAAAGTGTTTTTGCCACACAAATACAAGTGCGAAAAGTGGTTTCCTGCACCAACACAAGTGCGAAAAGTGGTTTTTCAACACTAACACAAGTGCGAAAAGTGGTTTTTCAACACTATCACAAGTGCAAAAAGTGTTTTTTTCCACACTAATACAAGTGCAAAAGTGGTTTCCTGCACCAACACAAGTGCGAAAAGTGGTTTTTCAACACTAACACAAGTGCAAAAAGTGGTTTTTCAACACTAACACAAGTGCGAAAAGTGTTTTTTCCACACTAATACAAGTGCAAAAGTGGTTTTCTGCACAAACACAAGTGCGAAAAGTGGTTTTTCAACACTAACACAAGTGCGAAAAGTGGTTTTTCAACACTAACACAAGTGCGAAAAGTGGTTTTTCAACACTAACACAAGTGCAAAAAGTGGTTGTTCCACACTAATACAACTGCAAAAGTGGTTACCTGCACCAACACAAGTGCGAAAAGTGGTTTTTCAACACTAACACAATTGCAAAAAGTGGTTTTTCAACACTATCACAAGTGCAAAAAGTGTTTTTTTCCACACTAATACAAGTGCAAAAGTGGTTTCCTGCACCAACACAAGTGCGAAAAGTGGTTTTTCAACACTAACACAAGTGCGAAAAGTGGTTTTTCAACACTAACACAAGTGCGAAAAGTGGTTTTTCCACACTAATACAAGTGCAAAAGTGGTTTCCTGCACCAACACAAGTGCGAAAAGTTGTTTTTCAACACTAACACAAGTGCAAAAAGTGGTTTTTCAGCACTATCACAAGTGCAAAAAGTGGTTTTTCAACACTAACACAAGTGCGAAAAGTGGTTTTTCCACACTAATACAAGTGCAAAAGTGGTTTCCTGCACCAACACAAGTGCGAAAAGTGGTTTTTCAACACTAACACAAGTGCGAAAAGTGGTTTTTCAACACTATCACAAGTGCAAAAAGTGTTTTTTCCACACTAATACAAGTGCAAAAGTGGTTTCCTGCACCAACACAAGTGCGAAAAGTGGTTTTTCAACACTAACACAAGTGCGAAAACTGGTTTTTCAACACTAACACAAGTGCGAAAAGTGGTTTTTCCACACTAATACAAGTGCAAAAGTGGTTTCCTGCACCAACACAAGTGCGAAAAGTGGTTTTTCAACACTATCACAAGTGCAAAAAGTGTTTTTTCCACACTAATACAAGTGCAAAAGTGGTTTCCTGCACCAACACAAGTGCGAAAAGTGGTTTTTCAACACTAACACAAGTGCGAAAAGTAGTTTTCCAACACTAACACAAGTGCGAAAAGTGGTTTTTCCACACTAATACAAGTGCAGAAGTGGTTTCCTGCACCAACACAAGTGCGAAAAGTGGTTTTTCAACACTAACACAAGTGCGAAAAGTGGTTTTTCAACACTATCACAAGTGCAAAAAGTATTTTTTCCACACTAATACAAGTGCAAAAGTGGTTTCCTGCACCAACACAAGTGCGAAAAGTGGATTTTCAACACTAACACAAGTGCGAAAAGTGGGTTTCAACACTATCACAAGTGCAAAAAGTGTTTTTTCCACACTAATACAAGTGCAAAAGTGGTTTCCTGCACCAACACAAGTGCGAAAAGTGGTTTTTCAACACTAACACAAGTGAGGAAAGTGGTTTTTCAACACTAACACAAGTGCGAAAAGTGGTTTTTCAACACTAACACAAGTGCGAAAAGTGGTTTTTCCACACTAATACAAGTGCAAAAGTGGTTTCCTGCACCAACACAAGTGCGAAAAGTTGTTTTTCAACACTAACACAAGTGCGAAAAGTGGTTTTTCAACACTATCACAAGTGCAAAAAGTGGTTTTTCAACACTAACACAAGTGCGAAAAGTGGTTTTTCCACACTAATACAAGTGCAAAAGTGGTTTCCTGCACCAACACAAGTGCGAAAAGTGGTTTTTCAACACTAACACAAGTGCGAAAAGTGGTTTTTCAACACTATCACAAGTGCAAAAAGTGTTTTTTCCACACTAATACAAGTGCAAAAGTGGTTTCCTGCACCAACACAAGTGCGAAAAGTGGTTTTTCAACACTAACACAAGTGCGAAAACTGGTTTTTCAACACTAACACAAGTAAGAAAAGTGGTTTTTCCACACTAATACAAGTGCAAAAGTGGTTTCCTGCACCAACACAAGTGCGAAAAGTGGTTTTTCAACACTAACACAAGTGCGAAAAGTGGTTTTTCAACACTATCACAAGTGCAAAAAGTGTTTTTTTCCACACTAATACAAGTGCAAAAGTGGTTTCCTGCACCAACACAAGTGCGAAAAGTGGTTTTTCAACACTAACACAAGTGCGAAAAGTGGTTTTTCAACAATAACACAAGCGCGAAAAGTGGTTTTTCCACACTAATACAAGTGCAAAAGTGGTTTCCTGCACCAACACAAGTGCGAAAAGTGGTTTTTCAACACTAACACAAGTGCAAAAAGTGTTTTTGCCACACAAATACAAGTGCGAAAAGTGGTTTCCTGCACCAACACAAGTGCGAAAAGTGGTTTTTCAACACTAACACAAGTGCGAAAAGTGGTTTTTCAACACTATCACAAGTGCAAAAAGTGTTTTTTCCACACTAATACAAGTGCAAAAGTGGTTTCCTGCACCAACACAAGTGCGAAAAGTGGTTTTTCAACACTAACACAAGTGCAAAAAGTGGTTTTTCAACACTAACACAAGTGCGAAAAGTGTTTTTTCCACACTAATACAAGTGCAAAAGTGGTTTTCTGCACAAACACAAGTGCGAAAAGTGGTTTTTCAACACTAACACAAGTGCGAAAAGTGGTTTTTCAACACTAACACAAGTGCGAAAAGTGGTTTTTCAACACTAACACAAGTGCAAAAAGTGGTTGTTCCACACTAATACAACTGCAAAAGTGGTTACCTGCACCAACACAAGTGCGAAAAGTGGTTTTTCAACACTAACACAATTGCAAAAAGTGGTTTTTCAACACTATCACAAGTGCAAAAAGTGTTTTTTCCACACTAATACAAGTGCAAAAGTGGTTTCCTGCACCAACACAAGTGCGAAAAGTGGTTTTTCAACACTAACACAAGTGCGAATAGTGGTTTTTCAACACTAACACAAGTGCGAAAAGTGGTTTTTCCACACTAATACAAGTGCAAAAGTGGTTTACTGCACCAACACAAGTGCGAAAATTGGTTTTTAAACATTAACACAAGTGCCAAAAATGGTTTTTTAACACTAGCACAAGTGCAAAAAGTGTTTTTTCCACACTAATACAAGTGTAAAAGTGGTTTCCTGCACCAACACAAGTGCGAAAAGTGGTTTTTCAACACTAACACAAGTGCGAAAAGTGGTTTTTCAACACTAACACAAGTGCGAAAAGTGGTTTTTCCACACTAATACAAGTGCTAAAGTGGTTTCCTGCACCAACACAAGTGCGAAAAGTGGTTTTTCAACACTAACACAAGTGCGAAAAGTGGTTTTTCCACACTAATACAATTGTAAAAGTGGTTTCCTGCACCAACACAAGTGCGAAAAGTGGTTTTTCAACACTAACACAAGTGCGAAAAGTGGTTTTTTCAACACTATCACAAGTGCAAAAAGTGTTTTTTCCACACTAATACAAGTGCAAAAGTGGTTTCCTGCACCAACACAAGTGCGAAAAGTGGTTTTTCAACACTAACACAAGTGAGGAAAGTGGTTTTTCAACACTAACACAAGTGCGAAAAGTGGTTTTTCAACACTAACACAAGTGCGAAAAGTGGTTTTTCCACACTAATACAAGTGCAAAAGTGGTTTCCTGCACCAACACAAGTGCGAAAAGTTGTTTTTCAACACTAACACAAGTGCAAAAAGTGGTTTTTCAACACTATCACAAGTGCAAAAAGTGGTTTTTCAACACTAACACAAGTGCGAAAAGTGGTTTTTCCACACTAATACAAGTGCAAAAGTGGTTTCCTGCACCAACACAAGTGCGAAAAGTGGTTTTTCAACACTAACACAAGTGCGAAAAGTGGTTTTTCAACACTATCACAAGTGCAAAAAGTGTTTTTTCCACACTAATACAAGTGCAAAAGTGGTTTCCTGCACCAACACAAGTGCGAAAAGTGGTTTTTCAACACTAACACAAGTGCGAAAACTGGTTTTTCAACACTAACACAAGTGCGAAAAGTGGTTTTTCCACACTAATACAAGTGCAAAAGTGGTTTCCTGCACCAACACAAGTGCGAAAAGTGGTTTTTCAACACTATCACAAGTGCAAAAAGTGTTTTTTCCACACTAATACAAGTGCAAAAGTGGTTTCCTGCACCAACACAAGTGCGAAAAGTGGTTTTTCAACACTAACACAAGTGCGAAAAGTAGTTTTCCAACACTAACACAAGTGCGAAAAGTGGTTTTTCCACACTAATACAAGTGCAGAAGTGGTTTCCTGCACCAACACAAGTGCGAAAAGTGGTTTTTCAACACTAACACAAGTGCGAAAAGTGGTTTTTCAACACTATCACAAGTGCAAAAAGTATTTTTTCCACACTAATACAAGTGCAAAAGTGGTTTCCTGCACCAACACAAGTGCGAAAAGTGGATTTTCAACACTAACACAAGTGCGAAAAGTGGGTTTCAACACTATCACAAGTGCAAAAAGTGTTTTTTCCACACTAATACAAGTGCAAAAGTGGTTTCCTGCACCAACACAAGTGCGAAAAGTGGTTTTTCAACACTAACACAAGTGAGGAAAGTGGTTTTTCAACACTAACACAAGTGCGAAAAGTGGTTTTTCAACACTAACACAAGTGCGAAAAGTGGTTTTTCCACACTAATACAAGTGCAAAAGTGGTTTCCTGCACCAACACAAGTGCGAAAAGTTGTTTTTTCAACACTAACACAAGTGCGAAAAGTGGTTTTTCAACACTATCACAAGTGCAAAAAGTGGTTTTTCAACACTAACACAAGTGCGAAAAGTGGTTTTTCCACACTAATACAAGTGCAAAAGTGATTTCCTGCACCAACACAAGTGCGAAAAGTGGTTTTTCAACACTAACACAAGTGCGAAAAGTGGTTTTTCAACAATATCACAAGTGCAAAAAGTGTTTTTTCCACACTAATACAAGTGCAAAAGTGGTTTCCTGCACCAACACAAGTGCGAAAAGTGGTTTTTCAACACTAACACAAGTGCGAAAACTGGTTTTTCAACACTAACACAAGTAAGAAAAGTGGTTTTTCCACACTAATACAAGTGCAAAAGTGGTTTCCTGCACCAACACAAGTGCGAAAAGTGGTTTTTAAACATTAACACAAGTGCCAAAAGTGGTTTTTTAACACTAGCACAAGTGCAAAAAGTGTTTTTTCCACACTAATACAAGTGTAAAAGTGGTTTCCTGCACCAACACAAGTGCGAAAAGTGGTTTTCAACACTAACACAAGTGCGAAAAGTGGTTTTTCAACACTAACACAAGTGCGAAAAGTGGTTTTTCCACACTAATACAAGTGCTAAAGTGGTTTCCTGCACCAACACAAGTGCGAAAAGTGGTTTTTCAACACTAACACAAGTGCGAAAAGTGGTTTTTCCACACTAATACAATTGTAAAAGTGGTTTCCTGCACCAACACAAGTGCGAAAAGTGGTTTTCAACACTAACACAAGTGCGAAAAGTGGTTTTTCCACACTAATACAAGTGCTAAAGTGGTTTCCTGCACCAACACAAGTGCGAAAAGTGGTTTTTCAACACTATCACAAGTGCAAAAAGTGTTTTTTCCACACTAATACAAGTGCAAAAGTGGTTTCCTGCACCAACACAAGTGCGAAAAGTGGTTTTTCAACACTAACACAAGTGCGAAAAGTAGTTTTCCAACACTAACACAAGTGCGAAAAGTGGTTTTTCCACACTAATACAAGTGCAGAAGTGGTTTCCTGCACCAACACAAGTGCGAAAAGTGGTTTTTCAACACTAACACAAGTGCGAAAAGTGGTTTTTCAACACTATCACAAGTGCAAAAAGTATTTTTTCCACACTAATACAAGTGCAAAAGTGGTTTCCTGCACCAACACAAGTGCGAAAAGTGGATTTTCAACACTAACACAAGTGCGAAAAGTGGGTTTCAACACTATCACAAGTGCAAAAAGTGTTTTTTCCACACAAATACAAGTGCAAAAGTGGTTTCCTGCACCAACACAAGTGCGAAAAGTGGTTTTTCAACACTAACACAAGTGTGAAAAGTGTCTTTCAACACTAACACAAGTGCGAAAAGTGTTTTTTCCACACTAATACAAGTGCAAAAGTGATTTCCTGCACCAACACAAGTGCGAAAAGTGGTTTTCAACACTAACACAAGTGCGAAAAGTGGTTTTTCAACACTAACACAAGTGCGAAAAGTGGTTTTTCAACACTAACACAAGTGCGAAAAGTGGTTTTTCCACACTAATACAAGCGCAAAAGTGGTTTCCTGCACCATCACAAGTGCGAAAAGTGGTTTTTCAACACTAACACAAGTGCGAAAAGTGTTTTTCAACACTATCACAAGTGCAAAAAGTGTTTTTTCCACACTAATACAAGTGCAAAAGTGGTTTCCTGCACC
The DNA here is from genome assembly GCF_964187855.1 of Myxine glutinosa. NCBI lineage: Eukaryota > Metazoa > Chordata > Myxini > Myxiniformes > Myxinidae > Myxine > Myxine glutinosa. The sequence goes on along the minus strand of NW_027616888.1, from coordinate 4,679 downwards.
AACACAAGTGCGAAAAGTGGTTTTTCAACACGAACACAAGTGCGAAAAGTGGTTTTTCAACACTAACACAAGTGCGAAAAGTATTTTTTCCACACTAATACAAGTGCAAAAGTGGTTCCTGCACCAACACAAGTGCGAAAAGTGGTTTTTCAACACTAACACAAGTGCGAAAAGTGGTTTTTCAACACTAACACAAGTGCGAAAAATGGTTTTTCAACACTAACACAAGTGCGAAAAGTGGTTTTTCATCACTAACACAAGTGCGAAAAGTGGTTTTTCCACACTAATACAAATGCAAAAGTGGTTTCCTACACCAACACAAGTGCGAAAAGTGGTTTTTCAACACTAACACAAGTGCGAAAAGTGGTTTTTCAACACTATCACAAGTGCAAAAAGTGTTTTTTCCACACTAATACAAGTGCAAAAGTGGTTTCCTGCACCAACACAAGTGCGAAAAGTGGTTTTTCAACACTAACACAAGTGAGGAAAGTGGTTTTTCAACACTAACACAAGTGCGAAAAGTGGTTTTTCAACACTAACACAAGTGCGAAAAGTGGTTTTGCCACACTAATACAAGTGCAAAAGTGGTTTCCTGCACCAACACAAGTGCGAAAAGTTGTTTTTCAACACTAACACAAGTGCGAAAAGTGGTTTTTCAACACTATCACAAGTGCAAAAAGTGGTTTTTCAACACTAACACAAGTGCGAAAAGTGGTTTTTCCACACTAATACAAGTGCAAAAGTGGTTTCCTGCACCAACACAAGTGCGAAAAGTGGTTTTTCAACACTAACACAAGTGCGAAAAGTGGTTTTTCAACACTATCACAAGTGCAAAAAGTGTTTTTTCCACACTAATACAAGTGCAAAAGTGGTTTCCTGCACCAACACAAGTGCGAAAAGTGGTTTTTTCAACACTAACACAAGTGCGAAAACTGGTTTTTCAACACTAACACAAGTGCGAAAAGTGGTTTTTCCACACTAATACAAGTGCAAAAGTGGTTTCCTGCACCAACACAAGTGCGAAAAGTGGTTTTTCAACACTATCACAAGTGCAAAAAGTGTTTTTTCCACACTAATACAAGTGCAAAAGTGGTTTCCTGCACCAACACAAGTGCGAAAAGTGGTTTTTCAACACTAACACAAGTGCGAAAAGTAGTTTTCCAACACTAACACAAGTGCGAAAAGTGGTTTTTCCACACTAATACAAGTGCAGAAGTGGTTTCCTGCACCAACACAAGTGCGAAAAGTGGTTTTTCAACACTAACACAGGTGCGAAAAGTGGTTTTTCAACACTATCACAAGTGCAAAAAGTATTTTTTCCACACTAATACAAGTGCAAAAGTGGTTTCCTGCACCAACACAAGTGCGAAAAGTGGATTTTCAACACTAACACAAGTGCGAAAAGTGGGTTTCAACACTATCACAAGTGCAAAAAGTGTTTTTTCCACACTAATACAAGTGCAAAAGTGGTTTCCTGCACCAACACAAGTGCGAAAAGTGGTTTTTCAACACTAACACAAGTGTGAAAAGTGGTCTTTCAACACTAACACAAGTGCGAAAAGTGTTTTTTCCACACTAATACAAGTGCAAAAGTTATTTCCTGCACCAACACAAGTGCGAAAAGTGGTTTTTCAACACTAACACAAGTGCGAAAAGTGGTTTTTCAACACTAACACAAGTGCGAAAAGTGGTTTTTCAACACTAACACAAGTGCGAAAAGTGGTTTTTCCACACTAATACAAGCGCAAAAGTGGTTTCCTGCACCATCACAAGTGCGAAAAGTGGTTTTTCAACACTAACACAAGTGCGAAAAGTGGTTTTTCAACACTATCACAAGTGCAAAAAGTGCTTTTTCCACACTAATACAAGTGCAAAAGTGGTTTCCTGCACCAACACAAGTGCGAAAAGTGGTTTTTCAACACGAACACAAGTGCGAAAAGTATTTTTTCCACACTAATACAAGTGCAAAAGTGGTTCCTGCACCAACACAAGTGCGAAAAGTGGTTTTTCAACACTAACACAAGTGCGAAAAGTGGTTTTTCAACACTATCACAAGTGCAAAAAGTGCTTTTTCCACACTAATACAAGTGCAAAAGTGGTTTCCTGCACCAACACAAGTGCAAAAAGTGGTTTTTCAACACTATCACAAGTGCAAAAAGTGGTTTTTCAACACTAACACAAGTGCGAAAAGTGGTTTTTCAACACTAACACAAGTGCGAAAAGTGGTTTTTCAACACTAACACAAGTGCGAAAAGTGGTTTTTCCACACTAATACAAGCGCAAAAGTGGTTTCCTGCACCATCACAAGTGCGAAAAGTGGTTTTTCAACACTAACACAAGTGCGAAAAGTGGTTTTTCAACACTATCACAAGTGCAAAAAGTGCTTTTTCCACACTAATACAAGTGCAAAAGTGGTTTCCTGCACCAACACAAGTGCGAAAAGTGGTTTTTCAACACGAACACAAGTGCGAAAAGTGGTTTTTCAACACTAACACAAGTGCGAAAAGTATTTTTTCCACACTAATACAAGTGCAAAAGTGGTTCCTGCACCAACAGAAGTGCGAAAAGTGGTTTTTCAACACTAACACAAGTGCGAAAAGTGGTTTTTCAACACTAACACAAGTGCGAAAAATGGTTTTTCAACACTAACACAAGTGCGAAAAGTGGTTTTTCATCACTAACACAAGTGCGAAAAGTGGTTTTTCCACACTAATACAAATGCAAAAGTGGTTTCCTACACCAACACAAGTGCGAAAAGTGGTTTTTCAACACTAACACAAGTGCGAAAAGTGGTTTTTCAACACTATCACAAGTGCAAAAAGTGTTTTTTCCACACTAATACAAGTGCAAAAGTGGTTTCCTGCACCAACACAAGTGCGAAAAGTGGTTTTTCAACACTAACACAAGTGAGGAAAGTGGTTTTTCAACACTAACACAAGTGCGAAAAGTGGTTTTTCAACACTAACACAAGTGCGAAAAGTGGTTTTTCCACACTAATACAAGTGCAAAAGTGGTTTCCTGCACCAACACAAGTGCGAAAAGTTGTTTTTCAACACTAACACAAGTGCGAAAAGTGGTTTTTCAACACTATCACAAGTGCAAAAAGTGGTTTTTCAACACTAACACAAGTGCGAAAAGTGGTTTTGCCACACTAATACAAGTGCAAAAGTGGTTTCCTGCACCAACACAAGTGCGAAAAGTGGTTTTTCAACACTAACACAAGTGCGAAAAGTGGTTTTTCAACACTATCACAAGTGCAAAAAGTGTTTTTTCCACACTAATACAAGTGCAAAAGTGGTTTCCTGCACCAACACAAGTGCGAAAAGTGGTTTTTCAACACTAACACAAGTGCGAAAACTGGTTTTTCAACACTAACACAAGTGCGAAAAGTGGTTTTTCCACACTAATACAAGTGCAAAAGTGGTTTCCTGCACCAACACAAGTGCGAAAAGTGGTTTTTCAACACTAACACAAGTGCGAAAAGTGGTTTTTCAACACTATCACAAGTGCAAAAAGTGTTTTTTCCACACTAATACAAGTGCAAAAGTGGTTTCCTGCACCAACACAAGTGCGAAAAGTGGTTTTTCAACACTAACACAAGTGCGAAAAGTGGTTTTTCAACAATAACACAAGCGCGAAAAGTGGTTTTTCCACACTAATACAAGTGCAAAAGTGGTTTCCTGCACCAACACAAGTGCGAAAAGTGGTTTTTCAACACTAACACAAGTGCGAAAAGTGGTGTTTCCACACAAATACAAGTGCGAAAAGTGGTTTTTCAACACTAACACAAGTGCAAAAAGTGTTTTTTCCACACAAATACAAGTGCGAAAAGTGGTTTCCTGCACCAACACAAGTGCGAAAAGTGGTTTTTCAACACTAACACAAGTGCGAAAAGTGGTTTTTCAACACTATCACAAGTGCAAAAAGTGTTTTTTCCACACTAATACAAGTGCAAAAGTGGTTTCCTGCACCAACACAAGTGCGAAAAGTGGTTTTTCAACACTAACACAAGTGCAAAAAGTGGTTTTTCAACACTAACACAAGTGCGAAAAGTGTTTTTTCCACACTAATACAAGTGCAAAAGTGGTTTTCTGCACCAACACAAGTGCGAAAAGTGGTTTTTCAACACTAACACAAGTGCGAAAAGTGGTTTTTCAACACTAACACAAGTGCGAAAAGTGGTTTTTCAACACTAACACAAGTGCAAAAAGTGGTTGTTCCACACTAATACAACTGCAAAAGTGGTTACCTGCACCAACACAAGTGCGAAAAGTGGTTTTTCAACACTAACACAATTGCAAAAAGTCGTTTTTCAACACTATCACAAGTGCAAAAAGTGTTTTTTCCACACTAATACAAGTGCAAAAGTGGTTTCCTGCACCAACACAAGTGCGAAAAGTGGTTTTTCAACACTAACACAAGTGCGAATAGTGGTTTTTCAACACTAACACAAGTGCGAAAAGTGGTTTTTCCACACTAATACAAGTGCAAAAGTGGTTTCCTGCACCAACACAAGTGCGAAAATTGGTTTTTAAACATTAACACAAGTGCCAAAAAGTGGTTTATTAACACTAGCACAAGTGCAAAAAGTGTTTTTTCCACACTAATACAAGTGTAAAAGTGGTTTCCTGCACCAACACAAGTGCGAAAAGTGGTTTTTCAACACTAACACAAGTGCG